>NW_027662176.1:12500-97500 GCF_963422515.1 Blennius ocellaris
GGGCCGCTCCGCTCCGGGTAATTAATGAGTCTCCGTCAGCTGCGGCGGAGCGGCGCTGCTGTCAGTGTTGATTACGCCGCTGCCACTTCTCTCACACCTGCAGGCTGCAGCCGCGGCGCAGGACGGCGTCCCCCGCCGGAGGAGCTCGTCCTCCCCTACGCTCATCTTCTCCCAACCGGAGTTCTGTGGAGACACAGGGGACATGCACTTCTTCATACCCACGCTAGAAGAGAGGAACTATAGAACAGATATATATATATATATATATATATATACAATCATCAGACTATATGATTTGGTGAATTTAATATGGGGGAAAATGATCCCATTATTCAGCAAATAGGATTTTTTATAATCAATTAATTTAAATATCTTAGAACTTTTATATTCAGTTGAATTATCTGATGCAAAGGTATAAAAATACATATTGACTAATAATAATGAGAATTAATTACAGATTATATTGAATGAAACCAGTATGATTATGGAAGGTTTTCCACCAAACATTCCAACGTGAAGCAACTTAAATATTGACTTCAGGTGAGAGGAAGTCGTTCCAGAGGAGTTTATGAATCAACACACTGGTGACAGTAAACCTCTGCTGCCCACCGACTCCAGGCTCCTCCAGGCTGCTCCAGGCTGCTCCAGGCTGCTCCAGGCTGCCCCAGGCTCCTCCAGGCTGCTCCAGGCTCCTCCAGGCTCCTCCAGGCTGCTCCAGGCTGCTCCAGGCTGCTCCAGGCTGCCCCAGGCTCCTCCAGGCTGCTCCAGGCTCCTCCAGGCTCCTCCAGGCTGCTCCAGGCTGCTCCAGGCTGCTCCAGGCTGCTCCAGGCTGCTCCAGGCTCCTCCAGGCTGCTCCAGGCTCCTCCAGGCTGCTCCAGGCTCCTCCAGGCTCCTCCAGGCTCCTCCAGGCTGCTCCAGGCTGCTCCAGGCTCCTCCAGGCTCCTCCTTTTAGTTTAGCTTCTTGATGTTTTTAGCGAACATGCAGCTTCCAGGAAGAAAGAAAAACCCTTCAACCCTGTTAAAACTCGTGAACATTATGAACGTCTCGTTTGACTCGTAGTGACGTCACTTTGAAAACTGGACTCGTTCAACTGAACTGCAAGACGTCGGCTGCAAATGAGTCTGTGTTCCAATCAACAGTACCTCTGATGTTTTTGTTTTATATATATTCTGTATCATTAAATGTCATAGATTGATGTTTGCTTTATTGTTTCATGTCTCAATGTGAAATATTCCCCAACAGATCCAATAGTGACACAAAGGTTAAAAACCTGGTGTAAAACTACTGTTCTTTTAAAAATACGTGATGACAAGTGTTTCAGTGTGAGAATTATGATGAACAGAATCACAGTCGGCATCATGGCTGTTGATTTCAATCGTGGGTGAAAAGTGAAGCCAGAGCCAGAGGATGATGCACATCGCAGTGCAGACCGACACATTCCAATGTGTTGGAAAGTAAAAGTGTGAGCAGACACTAAACGGCGGCTGTGGTTGTGCAGCGAGGTGGAGGAAAGGCCCCGTCACAGTCTGACCCTACATTATGAAGCTCGTCCTGATCAATGAGGCTCTTCCACTCTCCTCTGGAGCTGCTTTTACTTAAGGAACAAATATTCACACATGCAAAAAGAAATGAGCGTGCAGAGTGCCTTCTCTTCCCTCCCGCCAGCGATATGGAGCGTAGGACATTAAATCACGATCCATTAAACATCAGAGGGCCTCTTAGCCACTTCTGATGTAACACCCAGAGAGGAAATGCAAGGGCCATGTTTGCTCCAGTGTGAGGAGGAGTGGGACAGCTGTCCACCGGGGACTGTCCCACTGTGAACCCTGGGGGGACGGGTGGAGACGACTGCAGACGACTGCAGACGACTGGAGACGAGTGGAGACGAGAGGAGACGAGTGGAGACGAGAGGAGACGAGTGAAGACGAGAGGAGACGAGAGGAGACGAGTGAAGACGAGAGGAGACGAGTGGAGACGAGAGGAGACGAGAGGAGACGAGTGGAGACGAGAGGAGACGAGTGAAGACGAGAGGAGACGAGAGGAGACGAGTGGAGACGAGAGGAGACGAGTGAAGACGAGAGGAGACGAGAGGAGACGAGAGGAGACGAGTGCAGACGACTGGAGACGAGTGGAGACGAGAGGAGACGAGTGAAGACGAGAGGAGACGAGTGAAGACGAGAGGAGACGACTGAAGATGAGAGGAGACGACTGCAGACGACTGCAGACGAGTGGAGACGAGTGGAGACGACTGAAGATGAGAGGAGACGAGAGGAGACGAGAGGAGACGACTGAAGACGAGAGGAGACGAGAGGAGAGGAGAGGAGACGACTGAAGACGAGAGGAGACGAGAGGAGAGGAGAGGAGACGACTGAAGACGAGAGGAGACGAGAGGAGACGAGAGGAGACGAGAGGAGACGACTGAAGACGACTGAAGACGAGAGGAGACGAGAGGAGACGACTGAAGACGAGAGGAGACGAGAGGAGACGAGTGGAGACGAGAGGAGACGAGAGGAGACGAGAGGAGACGAGAGGAGAGGAGAGGAGACGAGTGGAGACGAGAGGAGACAAGAGGAGACGAGAGGAGACGAGAGGAGACGAGAGGAGACGAGTGGAGACGACAGACGACACAGACGAGTGACTGCAGCCGGCGTCCTCGTCCAGCCGCTCGGTGCTGATTGCTGCTCTTTGAAGACGGACGGTGGGCGTCAGTCTTTAAGGACAGAATGATCAAAGCTCTTGTATCAATTCAAGCAGCAGCAGATATTGTGGTTTACACGTCACATTACCAAACAGCGACGAGGCCAAACACTGCAGAGAAGAAGTGGTTATCTCGCCTCTCCAGCCCGCGTGGAACTTTATTTCTCTGAATGTGTCGGATGTTTGAAAACGGACCTCATCAAAGATCTGAGAGACTTTGATGAGGTCCGGCGCTGCCGGCTGAGCCCCGGTGCCAAAAAGCTGAATGAGGCGTCTTCCAGCCTGAAAAGATCAACCGACTGATGGAGCAATGGATCGATGGATCAATGGATCAATGGATCGACTGACTGACCAACCAAATCTCTTTCCATCCAAGTTCTGAGAGCCGATGAGGAACAAGAAGAGCAACACACCTGAGTGGCTTTAGACACATTTCAAAAAAAATGAACCAACCAACTAACCAATCGACCGACTAACCAATGACTCCATCAAGTGAACTAATCAACCATCAAACCAAACGGCAGACTGACCGTCCAGTTCACTGATCCATCAAATGATCCATCCGTTGGCCAATCAAGTAACCCGACTGACCGTCCCACCGACCGACTGACCGACCGACTGACACACCGACCGACTGACCGACTGACACACTGACTGAACGACCGACCCACCGACCAACTGAACGACCGACCCACCGACCGACTGACTGACCGACTGACACACCGACTGACTGACCCACCGACCAACTGACCGACCGAAGGACACACCGACTGAACAACCGACCCACCGACCAACTGACCGACTGACACACCGACCGACCCACCGACCGACCGACCGACTGACACACCGACTGACCGACCCACCGACCAACTGACCGACCGACTAACACACCGACCGACCCACCGACCGACTGACACACCGACTGACCGACCGACCGACTGACCGACCGACCCACCGACCGACCGACTGACCGACCGACTGACCGACTAACACACCGACTGAACGACCGACCCACCGACCGACTGACACACCGACCAACTGACCGACTGACACACCGACCGACCCACCGACCGACCGACCGACTGACACACCGACTGACCGACCCACCGACCAACTGACCGACCGACTAACACACCGACCGACCCACCGACCGACTGACACACCGACTGACCGACCGACCGACTGACCGACCGACCCACCGACCGACCGACTGACCGACCGACTGACCGACTAACACACCGACTGAACGACCGACCCACCGACCGACTGACACACCGACCAACTGACCGACTAACACACCGACCGACTGACCGACCCACCGACCGACTGACCGACTAACACACCGACCGACTGACCGACCCACCGACCGACTGACCGACTAACACACCGACCGACCCACCGTCCCACCGACCGACTGACCGATGACGGGAGCAACAAACAGCTGAGTGACTTTACACATCCTTACAAGTTCAGCAGTAGTAAATAGTTCCACACAATATAAATGAATCCACCTGCTTATTGTCATCTCAGTATTTTGTGATATTTCACATATTTGATTTTCACACTTGTGAAGACAAACGTGTTCATTTGATTGTGTGTCTTGTGACCGTCAGTCAGACTTCGTCCTCAGAACTTGCCTGAGCTCAGGCCCAATGTGTAATACTTCATATTAAAGTAGAACATTAAAATGTATTTCTTTGTTCAGTCCGTTGGTGATGTGGTTTGACCACAGAGCGGAGATTCGGTGGACGATGGAGAAGTGGCCGGAGGCGCCATGTTGACCAGAAGAAGCTTTTCTTCAGCAGACTTCCACACGAACACGTCGTGTAGCGTCCAATCTCCCGCTGACAGAATGTGTTGGACAGATAAGTGTGGGCAGGCGGAGCCTTCTGGGGGACGCCAGGTTACAGATAATCTATAAACACAATTCTTTTCAAACTGTGGCTTATCTCCCGTCCCTCCCTCTCACTGCCCACTAATCTGGTGGGGGACAGGAATCTCCACTCGATAGCATCGACTCTCAACTCTCGCCGTCCTCCCCTCTCGGGACGGCGCTCGCCGGCTCGCCTCAAAACACCAGCAGGCTGAAAGGGATTGAGACGGCTCGTCTTATTGGCCGTCCAGCCAGTGACTTGGAGGACCTCGCTACTGTCTGAGCACGATGAGGACACAGGCTGTGCAGTGATGCTAACTTCTACAAGGATCCAGGACCGGGGGACGGGGGGACCGGGGGGACGGGGGGACCGGGGGACCGGGGAGGCCAGATGGAGTGAGCAAACAACAGCTTAGTGTCCCGCATTGTGTCCACACAGGCAGGACGGAGCTTAGTGTCCCACATTGTGTCCACACAGGCAGGACAGAGCTTAGTGTCCCACATTGTGTCCACACAGGCAGGACGGAGCTTAGTGTCCCGCATTGTGTCCACACAGGCAGGACGGAGCTTAGTGTCCCACATTGTGTCCACACAGGCAGGACGGAGCTTAGTGTCCCACATTGTGTCCACACAGGCAGGACGGAGCTTAGTGTCCCACATTGTGTCCACACAGGCAGGACGGAGCTTAGTGTCCCGCATTGTGTCCACACAGGCAGGACGGAGCTTAGTGTCCCACATTGTGTCCACACAGGCAGGACGGAGCTTAGTGTCCCGCATTGTGTCCACACAGGCAGGACGGAGCTTAGTGTCCCACATTGTGTCCACACAGGCAGGACGGAGCTTAGTGTCCCGCATTGTGTCCACACAGGCAGGACGGAGCTTAGTGTCCCACATTGTGTCCACACAGGCAGGACGGATGCTTAGTGTCCCACATTGTGTCCACACAGGCAGGACGGATGCTTAGTGTCCCACATTGTGTCCACACAGGCAGGACGGAGCTTAGTGTCCCGCATTGTGTCCACACAGGCAGGACGGAGCTTAGTGTCCCACATTGTGTCCACACAGGCAGGACGGAGCTTAGTGTCCCGCATTGTGTCCACACAGGCAGGACGGAGCTTAGTGTCCCGCATTGTGTCCACACAGGCAGGACGGAGCTTAGTGTCCCGCATTGTGTCCACACAGGCAGGACGGAGCTTAGTGTCCCGCATTGTGTCCACACAGGCAGGACGGAGCTTAGTGTCCCGCATTGTGTCCACACAGGCAGGACGGAGCTTAGTGTCCCGCATTGTGTCCACACAGGCAGGACGGAGCTTAGTGTCCCACATTGTGTCCACACAGCAGGACGGACTCAGAGGCTCCAGCTGGTCCTGTGATGAGCCCTCCATCTGGCAGGGCGGCCAGCCTGAGCGCCAGAGCAGCCGCCTGCTGCACACATCTCCAAGTCGGGAGGAGGGCGGGGGGGGGGCTGGGGGGCGGGGGGGGGGGCTCTTCATCGTGCTTTGGCAGACGCAGTGTGTTCACGCTGGCCGTCCAGCCCTACCCACAATGCCCGGCGGGATCAAACATCTGGCCGACTCCTGGACACTGAAGAACAATGAAGACGATGATGAAGATGTCACGGTCACACGCCGGCTGTTCCGGTGCCTTTGTGGCTCTCGCTGTGGAAAACGCTGCTTTTTGTCTTCCCATCGGACTGGAAACACTTTTCTGGGAGACGACAGACGTACTGGTTCAGGAATGAGGCGTTCCGGTCACTGACAGCAGAACCTCTGATCTCCACCAACACTGACCACCCTGATCCGCCTACAGGAAACCTCTTGATCCGTCACTGACGACCCTGATCCGCCTACAGGAAACCTCTTGATCCGTCACTGACGACCCTGATCCGCCTACAGGAAACCTCTTGATCCGTCACTGACGACCCTGATCCGCCTACAGGAGACCTCTTGATCCGTCACTGACGACCCTGATCCGCCTACAGGAAACCTCTTGATCCGCCACTGACGACCCTGATCCGCCTACAGGAGACCTCTTGATCCGTCACTGACGACCCTGATCCGCCTACAGGAAACCTCTTGATCCGTCACTGACGACCCTGATCCGCCTACAGGAAACCTCTTGATCCGCCACTGACGACCCTGATCCGCCTACAGGAAACCTCTTGATCCGCCACTGACGACCCTGATCCGCCTACAGGAAACCTCTTGATCCGTCACTGACGACCCTGATCCGCCTACAGGAAACCTCTTGATCCGCCACTGACGACCCTGATCCGCCTACAGGAAACCTCTTGATCCGTCACTGACGACCCTGATCCGCCTACAGGAAACCTCTTGATCCGCCACTGACGACCCTGATCCGCCTACAGGAAACCTCTTGATCCGCCACTGACGACCCTGATCCGCCTACAGGAAACCTCTTGATCCGTCACTGACGACCCTGATCCGCCTACAGGAAACCTCTTGATCCGCCACTGACGACCCTGATCCGCCTACAGGAAACCTCTTGATCCGCCACTGACGACCCTGATCCGCCTACAGGAAACCTCTTGATCCGCCACTGACGACCCTGATCCGCCTACAGGAAACCTCTTGATCCGCCACTGACGACCCTGATCCGCCTACAGGAGACCTCTTGATCCGCCACTGGGTTGAAACAGAAACAAGCTCAAGTCTTGCTCTGCACTGTTTGGTCCTACAAGGTGGGAAACTTCCACAGACACTCATGTCCTCGTCCTCATTGGTCGTTGGAGGACAAATGATGGACACACTTCTCTCTGCATGCTCTCAATTAGCATCAGCAGATATGTTTTGCCTGTCAAAATAAAAAGACGAGACATTTGTCAGCAGCGTCAAGTCACCATTTCAACGTTGTGGAAAAATGTGAATGATTTTGAAATCATGTGTAAATTTCACTCAAAACACAAAAACCAGTATCCAGATGTGAACACGTACTTTTATCGTTTTGTTGTATGATGATGGGATCCTCAGATCCTCATCTGCCTCAACTGACCTCATATTTCTGCTTCATGCAACTTTATCAAACCATTAAAACGGTCGAGTTCAGCATCAGTTTGTTTTGGTTTTCTGCTTTGATGTAACCGCTCATCGTCTCAACACAGGATCTCATTGGGAGACTTTCATCTCTCTAGACCTCCAGGATCTTATTGGGAGACCTTCACCTCTCTAGACCTCCAGGACCTCATTGGGAGACTTTCATCTCTCTAGACCTCCAGGATCTTATTGGGAGACCTTCACCTCTCTAGACCTCCAGGACCTCATTGGGAGACCCTAACCTCTCTAGACCTCCAGGATCTTATTGGGAGACTCTCTAGACCTCCAGGATCTTATTGGGAGACCCTAACCTCTCTAGACCTCCAGGATCTTATTGGGAGACCTTCACCTCTCTAGACCTCCAGGATCTCATTGGGAGACTTTCATCTCTCTAGACCTCCAGGATCTCATTGGGAGACCTTCACCTCTCTAGACCTCCAGGATCTCATTGGGAGACCCTAACCTCTCTAGACCTCCAGGATCTCATTGGGAGACTTTCACCTCTCTAGACCTCCAGGATCTCATTGGGAGACCTTCACCTCTCTAGACCTCCAGGATCTTATTGGGAGACCCTAACCTCTCTAGACCTCCAGGATCTCATTGGGAGACTTTCACCTCTCTAGACCTCCAGGATCTCATTGGGAGACCTTCACCTCTCTCGACCTCCAGGATCTTATTGGGAGACCCTAACCTCTCTAGACCTCCAGGATCTTATTGGGAGACCCTAACCTCTCTAGACCTCCAGGATCTCATTGGGAGACCCTAACCTCTCTAGACCTCCAGACACCCCCCCTTCGCCAGGATCGGGGGGGCAAAGATGTAACTACACAAACATGAAATGTTGTGCTCACGGAGACATTCAGTCTTTAACACTGGTGCTCATTGAAATTCACCCGCCGTCCATGAGAAGATGATAAAGGCTCCCGTCCCGCTGGCTCCCCTGAAGACTTCCTCTGGAAGTGCAGGATTCCCACTCCATCACCTTATTAATGCAACTTGCTTTCTCTCTGCTGCAGCCAATGAATTATTTGATCCTATTTTCCCGACGTATGATTTCTTTAATGTTGTGCAGCTGCGGCGTGAACGCGAGCCACTTCCTTTAATCTGCTCAGCAGTGGAAGAAGAGTTAACGGCCACGTCTGGAGCCGACAGTGAAGAAGAGAACGAGTCCCAGAACACGGAGCCGGCAGCCATGCTGGCTTTCCCAGGACGCAATGGCTGCATTTTCTCTTCCACAGCTGGAAGCTCCGTATTCAAATGAAAGTCATTTGGTTGTAATATCCTTAAAAATCCTTCAAGTGCGCGGAGTCTGGCGCCGACTGAAGGCCAATGGACCAACTGGAAAAGTGCCTCACGATCCACTCAACTGGAGCGTTGTTAGATTCCCAGCTCACCGCTGAGGCTCAACTCACAATCATGGTAATAACAGCAGACAGCCAGCGGAGTGACAGTTTGGGGGACAAATCACTTCAATATGAGCCTTTTATTAGCAATAACACTACGACACTACACAAATATGTGAAACCATTACACATGCAGGCGAAGTTCACCAGAGCCAATGAGGTGTCTGACCTTACACTGTAGAACTAGCTGGGAATATAAAACCACTACAGTCACAGCTGTGACGTTTGCAAACAGCTCATTGGGAAGAACAGACACTGATTTGGACCCTTTGTGGTCCACAAGTCAGGACATTAAAGGTCCAGTCACCAACAGCATCGTCCAGTCCAGAGTTCCAGTGTGGACAAGATCTGATGGACGGTTGAGTTAAAGTCTGATCCGTCTGGTTCAGAGTCACATAACTAACCACTTCTTTAACGAGACCACTCCACTTGTCCTCCAGCCGTCCTGCCTGGAGGCCGTCTGTCTTCTGTCCGTCTGTCCATCTGTCTTCTGTCCGTCTGTCCATCTGTCTTCTGTCCGTCTGTCCATCTGTCGTCTGTCCGTCTGTCTTCTGTCCATCTGTCCGTCTGTCTTCTGTCCGTCTGTCCATCTGTCGTCTGTCCATCTGTCTTCTGTCCATCTGTCCGTCTGTCTTCTGTCCGTCTGTCCATCTGTCTTCTGTCCATCTGTCCGTCTGTCTTCTGTCCGTCTGTCTTCTGTCTCCAGCAGCTCCTCGTCACTGAGGGAGTCCATGTTCGCCTCATCAAGGCTGATTAATTCAATCAGGACCAGCAGGTCTTCAGACGGAGCTCCTCCCCCTACTCCTCTTCCTCCTCCTCCTCCTGCTCCTCCTCCTCTTCCTCCTCCTGCTCCTCCTTCTCTTCCTCCTCCTCCTGCTCCTCCTCCTCTTCCTCCTCCTGCTCCTCCTCTTCCTCCTCCTCCTCCTCCTCTTCCTCCTCCTCTTCCTCCTCCTGCTCCTCCTTCTCTTCCTCTTCCTCCTCCTCCTGCTCCTCCTCCTCTTCCTCCTCCTGCTCCTCCTCTTCCTCCTCCTCCTCCTCTTCCTCCTCCTGCTCCTCCTTCTCTTCCTCCTCCTCCTGCTCCTCCTCCTCTTCCTCCTCCTGCTCCTCCTTCTCTTCCTCTTCCTCCTCCTCCTGCTCCTCCTCCTCCTCCTCTTCCTCTTCCTCCTCCTGCTCCTCCTCCTCTTCCTCTTCCTCCTCCTGCTCCTCCTCCTCTTCCTCTTCCTCCTCCTGCTCCTCCTCCTCTTCCTCTTCCTCCTCAGATTGTATTTGTCAATATACTGTACTAGATTGTGGTCATTGGGTTGTTTGATTGGTTAAACATGTTGTGACCCACAATCTGGTTGATCCTTGGAGGTCAAACTGAATTAAACAAGAATCACAATCAAACAATGACGTTTGTGTAACGACAAAGTTCATTTCTCTCAAAACACCAGGGGATTTTATGTTTTTTCATTCGTTGTTTGTCCTGATTTGAAAAAGACGTGTGAACGTAGTGGTTCTGGAGGACAAGGTAACCCCATCTAGTGCACACGTGTCGACCTCCGGTCCTGGAGGGCCGCAGCCCTGCAGGTTCTCCATGTGTCACGTTCTCCATGTGTCACGTTCTCCATGTGTCACGTTCTCCATGTGTCACGTTCTCCACGTGTCCCTGCTTCCACACAGCTGAGTGCAGCGAGCAGCAGGTTCTCAGGCTTCGTGCTGAAGGTGGTGATGAAGCATCAGGACGTTCAGGGGAGGAGACCTGGAAAACCTGCAGAGCTTCGGCCCTCCAGGATCTGAGTTTGACCCCCTGATCTAGTGTTTTCCATCTTCAGGTCGTTTCTCTCAATTCAATTCTGTTGTTCTTGCGTGGCGGCTGCACTGGTGTGTGTGTGGTTCAGTGTGTGTGTGTGGTTCAGTGTGTGTGTGTGGTTCAGTGTGTGTGTGGTTCAGTGTGTGTGTGGTTCAGTGTGTGCGTGGCTCAGTGTGTGTGTGTGGTTCAGTGTGTGTGTGTGTGGTTCAGTGTGTGTGTGTGGTTCAGTGTGTGTGTGGTTCAGTGTGTGTGTGTGGTTCAGTGTGTGTGTGGTTCAGTGTGTGTGTGGTTCAGTGTGTGTGTGTGGTTCAGTGTGTGTGTGTGGTTCAGTGTGTGTGTGGTTCAGTGTGTGTGTGTGGTTCAGTGTGTGTGTGTGTGGTTCAGTGTGTGTGTGTGGTTCAGTGTGTGTGTGTGGTTCAGTGTGTGTGTGGTTCAGTGTGTGTGTGTGGTTCAGTGTGTGTGTGTGGTTCAGTGTGTGTGTGGTTCAGTGTGTGTGTGTGGTTCAGTGTGTGTGTGGTTCAGTGTGTGTGTGTGGTTCAGTGTGTGTGTGGTTCAGTGTGTGTGTGGTTCAGTGTGTGTGTGGTTCAGTGTGTGTGTGTGGTTCAGTGTGTGTGTGGTTCAGTGTGTGTGTGGTTCAGTGTGTGTGTGGTTTAGTGTGTGTGTGTGGCTCAGTGTGTGTGTGTGGTTCAGTGTGTGTGTGGTTCAGTGTGTGTGTGGTTCAGTGTGTGTGTGGTTCAGTGTGTGTGTGTGGCTCAGTGTGTGTGTGTGGTTCAGTGTGTGTGTGTGGTTCAGTGTGTGTGTGGTTCAGTGTGTGTGTGGTTCAGTGTGTGCGTGGCTCAGTGTGTGTGTGTGGTTCAGTGTGTGTGTGTGGTTCAGTGTGTGTGTGTGTGGTTCAGTGTGTGTGTGTGGTTCAGTGTGTGTGTGGTTCAGTGTGTGTGTGTGGTTCAGTGTGTGTGTGGTTCAGTGTGTGTGTGGTTCAGTGTGTGTGTGTGGTTCAGTGTGTGTGTGTGGTTCAGTGTGTGTGTGGTTCAGTGTGTGTGTGTGGTTCAGTGTGTGTGTGTGTGGTTCAGTGTGTGTGTGTGGTTCAGTGTGTGTGTGTGGTTCAGTGTGTGTGTGTGGTTCAGTGTGTGTGTGGTTCAGTGTGTGTGTGTGGTTCAGTGTGTGTGTGGTTCAGTGTGTGTGTGGTTCAGTGTGTGTGTGTGGTTCAGTGTGTGTGTGGTTCAGTGTGTGTGTGGTTCAGTGTGTGTGTGGTTCAGTGTGTGTGTGTGGTTCAGTGTGTGTGTGGTTCAGTGTGTGTGTGGCTCAGTGTGTGTGTGTGGTTCAGTGTGTGTGTGTGTGGCTCAGTGTGTGTGTGTGGTTCAGTGTGTGTGTGTGTGGTTCAGTGTGTGTGTGGTTCAGTGTGTGTGTGGTTCAGTGTGTGTGTGGTTCAGTGTGTGTGTGTGTGGTTCAGTGTGTGTGTGTGGTTCAGTGTGTGCGTGGCTCAGTGTGTGTGTGTGGTTCAGTGTGTGTGTGTGGTTCAGTGTGTGTGTGTGGTTCAGTGTGTGTGTGGTTCAGTGTGTGTGTGGTTCAGTGTGTGTGTGTGGTTCAGTGTGTGTGTGGTTCAGTGTGTGTGTGGTTCAGTGTGTGTGTGTGGTTCAGTGTGTGTGTGGTTCAGTGTGTGTGTGGTTCAGTGTGTGTGTGGTTCAGTGTGTGTGTGGTTCAGTGTGTGTGTGATTCAGTGTGTGTGTGTGGTTCAGTGTGTGTGTGGTTCAGTGTGTGTGTGGCTCAGTGTGTGTGTGTGGTTCAGTGTGTGTGTGTGTGGCTCAGTGTGTGTGTGTGGTTCAGTGTGTGTGTGTGTGGTTCAGTGTGTGTGTGGTTCAGTGTGTGTGTGGTTCAGTGTGTGTGTGGTTCAGTGTGTGTGTGTGTGGTTCAGTGTGTGTGTGTGGTTCAGTGTGTGTGTGGTTCAGTGTGTGTGTGTGGTTCAGTGTGTGTGTGTGGTTCAGTGTGTGTGTGGTTCAGTGTGTGTGTGGTTCAGTGTGTGTGTGGTTCAGTGTGTGTGTGTGGTTCAGTGTGTGTGTGTGGTTCAGTGTGTGTGTGGCTCAGTGTGTGTGTGTGGTTCAGTGTGTGTGTGTGGTTCAGTGTGTGTGTGTGGTTCAGTGTGTGTGTGGTTCAGTGTGTGTGTGGTTCAGTGTGTGTGTGTGGTTCAGTGTGTGTGTGGTTCAGTGTGTGTGTGGTTCAGTGTGTGTGTGTGGTTCAGTGTGTGTGTGGTTCAGTGTGTGTGTGGTTCAGTGTGTGTGTGGTTCAGTGTGTGTGTGGTTCAGTGTGTGTGTGGTTCAGTGTGTGTGTGGCTCAGTGTGTGTGTGTGGTTCAGTGTGTGTGTGTGTGGCTCAGTGTGTGTGTGTGGTTCAGTGTGTGTGTGTGTGGTTCAGTGTGTGTGTGGTTCAGTGTGTGTGTGGTTCAGTGTGTGTGTGGTTCAGTGTGTGTGTGGTTCAGTGTGTGTGTGTGTGGTTCAGTGTGTGTGTGTGGTTCAGTGTGTGTGTGGTTCAGTGTGTGTGTGTGGTTCAGTGTGTGTGTGTGGTTCAGTGTGTGTGTGTGGTTCAGTGTGTGTGTGGTTCAGTGTGTGTGTGTGGTTCAGTGTGTGTGTGGTTCAGTGTGTGTGTGGTTCAGTGTGTGTGTGTGGTTCAGTGTGTGTGTGGTTCAGTGTGTGTGTGGTTCAGTGTGTGTGTGGTTCAGTGTGTGTGTGTGGTTCAGTGTGTGTGTGGTTCAGTGTGTGTGTGGCTCAGTGTGTGTGTGTGGTTCAGTGTGTGTGTGTGTGGCTCAGTGTGTGTGTGTGGTTCAGTGTGTGTGTGTGTGGTTCAGTGTGTGTGTGGTTCAGTGTGTGTGTGGTTCAGTGTGTGTGTGTGTGGTTCAGTGTGTGTGTGTGGTTCAGTGTGTGTGTGGTTCAGTGTGTGTGTGTGGTTCAGTGTGTGTGTGGTTCAGTGTGTGTGTGGTTCAGTGTGTGTGTGTGGTTCAGTGTGTGTGTGTGGTTCAGTGTGTGTGTGGCTCAGTGTGTGTGTGTGGTTCAGTGTGTGTGTGTGGTTCAGTGTGTGTGTGTGGTTCAGTGTGTGTGTGTGGTTCAGTGTGTGTGTGGTTCAGTGTGTGTGTGGTTCAGTGTGTGTGTGTGGTTCAGTGTGTGTGTGGTTCAGTGTGTGTGTGGTTCAGTGTGTGTGTGTGGTTCAGTGTGTGTGGTTCAGTGTGTGTGTGGTTCAGTGTGTGTGTGGTTCAGTGTGTGTGTGGTTCAGTGTGTGTGTGGTTCAGTGTGTGTGTGTGGTTCAGTGTGTGTGTGGTTCAGTGTGTGTGTGGCTCAGTGTGTGTGTGTGGTTCAGTGTGTGTGTGTGTGGCTCAGTGTGTGTGTGTGGTTCAGTGTGTGTGTGTGTGGTTCAGTGTGTGTGTGGTTCAGTGTGTGTGTGGTTCAGTGTGTGTGTGGTTCAGTGTGTGTGTGGTTCAGTGTGTGTGTGTGTGGTTCAGTGTGTGTGTGTGGTTCAGTGTGTGTGTGGTTCAGTGTGTGTGTGTGGTTCAGTGTGTGTGTGTGGTTCAGTGTGTGTGTGTGGTTCAGTGTGTGTGTGGTTCAGTGTGTGTGTGGTTCAGTGTGTGTGTGGTTCAGTGTGTGTGTGGTTCAGTGTGTGTGTGTGTGGTTCAGTGTGTGTGTGTGGTTCAGTGTGTGTGTGGTTCAGTGTGTGTGTGTGGTTCAGTGTGTGTGTGGTTCAGTGTGTGTGTGTGGTTCAGTGTGTGTGTGGTTCAGTGTGTGTGTGGTTCAGTGTGTGTGTGTGGTTCAGTGTGTGTGTGGTTCAGTGTGTGTGTGGTTCAGTGTGTGTGTGGTTCAGTGTGTGTGTGTGTGGTTCAGTGTGTGTGTGGTTCAGTGTGTGTGTGTGTGGTTCAGTGTGTGTGTGTGTGGTTCAGTGTGTGTGTGTGGTTCAGTGTGTGTGTGGTCTCCTCACTCTCTCACTTCCTCACTCGTCCATCCGCCCGCTGCTTCAATCACAGGCTGTGGGGGCAGATAAAGCGCTGTGGATGAGGGAGGAGAGGAATGAGGTGGGGGGGGGGGGGGGGGAGTCACAGTGAAGCATTACCAGTCATGACTCTGCGCTGTCACTCCCAGATGAGAGACAAGGCTGCGACTCGCAGGAATCCATGACTGCCTGCAGCCGTCCAACGCCAGATTGATCTCCTCGCCGCCTCCACCTCTCCTCGCCGCCTCCACCTCTCCTCGCCGCCTCCGCCTCTCCCCGCCACCTCCACCTCTCCCCGCCACCTCCACCTCTCCCCGCCACCTCCACCTCTCCCCGCCACCTCCACCTCTCCCCGCCGCCTCCACCTCTCCCCGCCGCCTTTTTTTTTCTCCCCTCGCCGCCTCCACCTCTCCTCGCCGCCTCCACCTCTCATCGCCGCCTCCACCTCTCCCCGCCGCCTCCACCTCTCCTCGCCGCCTCCACCTCTCATCGCCGCCTCCACCTCTCATCGCCGCCTCCACCTCTCCTCGCCGCCTCCACCTCTCCCCGCCGCCTCCACCTCTCCTCGCCGCCTCCACCTCTCCTCGCCGCCTCCACCTCTGATCACCGCCTCCACCTCTCATCACCGCCTCCACCTCTCATCACCGCCTCCACCTCTCCCCGCCGCCTCCACCTCTCCCCGCCACCTCCACCTCTCCTCGCCGCCTCCGCCTCTCCCCGCCGCCTCCGCCTCTCCCCGCCGCCTCCACCTCTCCCCGCCGCCTCCACCTCTCCTCGCCGCCTCCACCTCTCCTCGCCGCCTCCACCTCTGATCACCGCCTCCACCTCTCATCACCGCCTCCACCTCTCATCACCGCCTCCACCTCTCCCCGCCGCCTCCACCTCTCCCCGCCACCTCCACCTCTCCTCGCCGCCTCCGCCTCTCCCCGCCGCCTCCGCCTCTCCCCGCCGCCTCCACCTCTCCCCGCCACCTCCACCTCTCCCCGCCGCCTCCACCTCTCCCCGCCGCCTCCACCTCTCATCAGAGCTGCACTTAATGAGTCGGCGTTGGTGCTTTTTAACTCCTCCCCTCCTGGAAGGCGGGCCGCTTCAAGCGCCGGCTGACCTTGACTGAAATGAAGATTGCCTCTGGGAGCCAGAAGATAAACCCTGAGAGGCAGGACGCCGCCGGGGGGGGGGGGGGGAGGGGGGGGGGGGGGGCTGACGGAGGCTGATGGAGTGCTGCGGTTCGCTCCCTCTTGAAAGGAAAGGCTTGTAAACGTTTATCAATGTTCACTGGATTAATGTCTTAGTTTAATGTTCTACTATGACCCGTCTATTAATCTGCCATCTCTGCTTCAAACCCAGTTAAGGTGAAACGTCTCACCCAGACTCCCGGGGGCCAGTTAAGGTTGGAACGTCTCACCCAGACTCCCGGGGGCCAATTAAGGTTGAAACGTCTCACCCAGACTCCCGGGGGCCAGTTAAGGTTGGAACGTCTCACCCAGACTCCCGGGGGCCAATTAAGGTTGAAACGTCTCACCCAGACTCCCGGGGGCCAGTTAAGGTTGGAACGTCTCACCCAGACTCCCGGGGGCCAGTTAAGGTTGGAACGTCTCACCCAGACTCCCGGGGGCCAGTTAGACCCGGCGCTTCGTTAGACGCTTCCATCCACCACTTCCTGTGAACCACGAGCAGCGAGGGGAGCGACCTGGACCCACAAGCTCTTCTGTTCACCCCACCACAATAAAAGCACGTTTTGACCCACAAGCTCTTCTGTTCACCCTACCACAATAAAAGCACGCTTTGACCCACAAGCTCTTCTGTTCACCCTACCACAATAAAAGCACGCTTTGACCCACAAGCTCTTCTGTTCACCCCACCACAATAAAAGCACATTTTGACCCACAAGCTCTTCTGTTCACCCCACCACAATAAAAGCACATTTTGACCCACAAGCTCTTCTGTTCACCCCACCACAATAAAAGCACGTTTTGACCCACAAGCTCTTCTGTTCACCCTACCACAATAAAAGCACGCTTTGACCCACAAGCTCTTCTGTTCACCCTACCACAATAAAAGCACGCTTTGACCCACAAGCTCTTCTGTTCACCCCACCACAATAAAAGCACGTTTTGACCCACAAGCTCTTCTGTTCACCCCACCACAATAAAAGCACGCTTTGTACTTGGTAGATTCCATCAGGAAAAGGAGAACTACAAGACAGATGATGTTTGCATTGGTCTCATTTCTTTGCATTTTGAAAGTAAAAGCTTTGATCAGCAGTTTGAGACTTTGTGTCGCGGTTCACACTCAGTTGCAGACAGAGACACGGCAGACAGGCCCCCCCCCCTCCCTACACGCAGGACACGCGCTGTGCATAGGGCCCCTCCCTACACGCAGGACACGCGCTGTGCGTAGGGCCCCTCCCTACACGCAGGACACGCGCTGTGCGTAGGGCCCCTCCCTACACGCAGGACACGCGCTGTGCGTAGGGCCCCTCCCTACACGCAGGACACGCGCTGTGCGTAGGGCCCCTCCCTACACGCAGGACACGCGCTGTGCGTAGGGCCCCTCCCTACACGCAGGACACGCGCTGTGCGTAGGGCCCCTCCCTACACGCAGGACACGCGCTGTGCGTAGCGCCCCTCCCTACACGCAGAACACACGCTGTGCGTAGGGCCCCTCCCTACACGCAGGACACGCGCTGTGCGTAGGGCCCCTCCCTACACGCAGGACACGCGCTGTGCGTAGCGCCCCTCCCTACACGCAGAACACACGCTGTGCGTAGGGCCCCTCCCTACACGCAGAACACGCGCTGTGCGTAGGGCCCCTCCCTACACGCAGAACACACGCTGTGCGTAGGGCCCCTCCCTACACGCAGAACACACGCTGTGCGTAGGGCCCCTCCCTACACGCAGAACACACGCTGTGCGTAGGGCCCCTCCCTACACGCAGGACACGCGCTGTGCGTAGGGCCCCTCCCTACACGCAGAACACACGCTGTGCGTAGGGCCCCTCCCTACACGCAGAACACACGCTGTGCGTAGGGCCCCTCCCTACACGCAGAACACACGCTGTGCGTAGGGCCCCTCCCTACACGCAGAACACACGCTGTGCGTAGGGCCCCTCCCTACACGCAGAACACACGCTGTGCGTAGGGCCCCGCGATCCACGGGGGGCCACATTTTGCGCAAGTGAATTGAATTTCCCTCGGGATCAATAAAGTATCATCATAATCTGCAAATGTGCAAAGGATGTGCTGCATTCTGCCGAGAGAGAGAGAGAGAGAGAGAGAGAGAGAGAGAGAGAGAGAGAGAGAGAGAGAGAGAGAGAGAGAGAGAGAGAGAGAGAGAGAGAGAGGGAGATGGCTTCCAAACGTCAATACAATAATAATAATAATAATTATTATTATTATTATTATTATGTTATTGGAAGGGGGCCCCCAAAATAAAATCCTGCTTAGGGCCCCCACTTGGCCAGGGGCGGCCCTGACGGCAAACATTCATATTCTGTGACGGAGCAGGAACACCGTCACCCCCCGGAGGAGGGGGATAATGTGACGGAGCAGGAACACCGTCACCTCCCGGAGGAGGGGGATAATGTGACGGAGCAGTGACGGAGCAGCGGCACACCGTCACTCATACACCCAAACACACGTCACACTCCCTCCGTCCTGCACATCCGGTCCAGTTCGCTCATCGTCTCTCTCTCCAGCCGCTAGCATAGCCGGACAGGGGTGCACACCTGGGCTTTACCTGCACAAACATCCATACATCCATACATCCATACATTCACACATCCATACATCCATACATCCATACATCCATACATCCATACATGCACACGAGACGCTTACCGTGATGTGACGCCTCGCGGCAGTGGAGAGTCAAGAGGGGGCGGAGCTAACTCCGAGACGACGTAGCTCACCCGCGCAGAGGTTTGGTCATGTGACCACGAGTTACTTGGGAACAATTATTTATTTTTCTTTTTGAATATAATTATTTGCCGTTTTGCTGGGGAACATGTTTTGTTTGCTTTGGGAGAAAAAGTGAGGATCCGTTTAAAAAAGAGTTGAACATGTATTTTCATGAATGTGATTGGCTGAGAGAAGTCATCCCGTGCCCGGGGGCGGGGCTTACCCTTTAAAAGCAGGGAGGGAAACTGTATTGGGGGAGTCTGTCCCTGCAGGTGCTTGTGAGAGCACAGGTCACAAGAACCTGGTGAAAACCAGCAGGTTTGTTTTTTTGTACTGTAAATATATATTTTTGTTCTTGCACTGTAAATACTGAGCACCGGCACTCGTTTGAGGGAAATAAATGCAAATCTTGACTTTCCATATGGAGCGTGATGGTAATAATTCTTAGTAGTCCTTGGACTGAACGAGAACCCGCCACAGGCTTCCTGGAAACACAAACCAGAAGAGAGGAAGGACTGTAGCAAGAGCTGCGCTACATAAGAGCTGGGCTTCCGGGGACTGACCAACCAGCTTCACGGGTCACGGGGTCAGCAGCCCAAGCGTCACCTGTGACACCGAGTACAGCGACAGCCAGCAGTCCCAGGCGGAACCTGCCCCCACCCTCGCCAAGTCATTGGCGACAGTCAGCAGCAGCAGCCTCCTTTGTAACACAAGGTGGCAGTAGTAGACCTGAGGAGCAAAGATCTGACCACAGGTACTACAGTGACCCCAAAATACCACCGTATAATACAGGAGAGGACATTGAAAATGATCTCCTGCGTTTTGAACGCATTGCCAAAACCTGGAACTGGCCAGAGAGTGAGTGGGCGTGCCGGCTGGTTCTGTCGGGGAAGGCGTTGGAGGCCTACACAGCGATGGATGAGGAGAGAGCGCACTGCTACAGAGACTTGAAGGCAGCATTGCTGGTAAAGTTCGACCTCTCACCAGAGACCTATCGGCAGCAGTTCCGGGCGACGATGGTGCCAGCAGGAGAGAACCCCACGGAGACCTACCATCGCCTGAAGGGACTCTACCGACGCTGGATTCGTCCCGAGCAGCACACCAAGGAGGAAGTTGGTGAGCTCATCATCCTGGAGCAGCTTCTTCACGTGCTCTCGCCGGAGGCGAGGACCTGGGTGACGGAGTACGAACCGGCAGATGGGCTCGCAGCTGCCAAACTGGCTCTCCAGTACCTCAACGCCAGGAGAGGACCAGCTTTTGGATCCTCTGGTGCAGCTTCCAGACCACCACCACTACCTCAGCACCAGCCAGCCAGGAGGGAGACGGTGAGCCAGGAGCCGCGAGGTAACTCGTCCTCTGCCCCAAACCAACGAGGATCTGGTAAGGACTTTGTTTGCTTTTACTGCGGACAGAAGGTAACTGCACTGTTGGACAGTGGGAGTTACAAGTCTTTGATTAGACAGGATCTGGTCCCTGTGGGTTCTATGAACTATAACCAACACGAGGAAGTGACATGTGAGCATGGGGATAAGCACTCATATCCTACAGCGGAACTGTCAGTGGTTATAGATGACCAGTCCTATCTGATGACCTTTGGAGTGGTGGAGAGATTGCCGGTTGCAGCTCTCCTGGGAGTGGACTTGCCTGTTCTTCTGGACTTGCTGGGGGAGAATAAGCAAACTGTCTTTGGGGAAAAGATGAATGTGAACAGTGATGTTGATGTATCATGTCCTGTATTGACTCGTGCCATGACTGAAGTGGGTGCCCAACCACTCCCAGACCGTAACAGTGGTCTGTGTGAGCAGGACACCCCAGAGTCCACTGATACTGACCCTTCCGTTCATCCGTTCTGAGACCTTGACCATAGTCTGTTTGACGGTGGAACAAAGGGCCCAAGAAAGTCCCGTCGCCAGCGCCGCTTTGAGAAACAGCTGAGGCTGGTGGGGCCAGATACTGTACAGACTGACACTTTGTGGAAAGTGCCGGAAAACATTTAGGTGCTTCAGAAGGAAGATGAGTCGTAAAAACATTTGTTTTCCAAGGTTGTTGGGGAGGCAAAGGAAAACTGTGTGGGGAAGGAAATGTTTATTATAGACAATGATGTGTTGTATGTGGTGTGTAATGAGCACACATGTCTGGTAGTGCCTGCTAGCTGTAGAGCACTGATCATGCATCTTGCACACACCATACCCTGGTCTGGACACCTAGGCCGCCACAAGACATACCTACACGTCAGTTCACGCTTTCATTGGCCTTCCATGTACACAGATATCCAGCAATATTGTGCTACATGCCCCACATGCCAAAAAACATGCCTTGCCCGTAAGTCCGACCGAGCTTTCTTGCAACCTGAGCACCGGCACTTGTTTGAGGGAAATACATGCAAATCTTGACTTGCCATATGGAGCGTGGTGGTAATAATTATTAGTAGTCCTTGGACTGAAGGAGAACCCGCCACAGTACTTTAATCAATGACGTGGCAATGAACACAAACCAAAAACACAAGCAAGCAGAACTCCAAGAGCCAGAATTACAGACGTACAGACTTAACCTAGAGACAACAAACTTAAACCCACCAAACAGAACTCCAGAATAAACAATACAGAACCACTACACAGACTAAGGAACCAGCCAAACAAACAATCAGGACCCAGCGGGAGACTGAGGAGAACACTGCCTGGTACGAAGTGGCGTGGTCGACGCTGAGACCACCGGAGGTGGAGTCTGCTGCAGCCTGGAGGACGGTGGTCAGGGAGTCTTGTTGTGCTGCAGCCTGGAGGACGGTGGTCAGGGAGTCTTGTTGTGCTGCAGCCTGGAGGACGGTGGTCAGGGAGTCTTGTTGTGCTGCAGCCTGGAGGACGGTGGTCAGGGAGTCTTGTTGTGCTGCAGCCTGGAGGACGGTGGTCAGGGAGTCTTGTTGTGCTGCAGCCTGGAGGACGGTGGTCAGGGAGTCTTGTGCTGCAGCCTGGAGGACGGTGGTCAGGGAGTCTTGCTGCCACGAGGCAGAGCCAGAGGTGGAGGTCATGACACTTTGTTCACTGCTGTTAGAATTAAGTCGTTGACTCAGTGTGTAAATCTTCAGTCGGACTGTAAACAGACTGAATGTCGACTTGAGATGATTCCTCTTTTTATGTTTCCCAGGAACTTCAGTGACCTTGTAAAGGAAATGTAATTGACTTTTATTATGAAGCTCCAGTCACAGTATAGATATAATAGTCTTCCAGTGTATCTCTGCAGAAAAACAACAGGAAGAGAAGGAACCCTGCAGAACCAGAGGGAGGTGGTGGTTCTGTCCTGCTGCTCAGTCCGTCTCTTCTCGGCTGGTTGAAAAAAGGATTTCCGATTCTTTGCGGATGACGCAGCATCGTTTGTGTGTGAAGAGCATTTCTGACCATCTTCAACATTAAACATTGTTTAAAATCATCAGTTATCAAGTCGAGTTCTGGTGAGTTGCATTAGTTCTTGGTTTCTATGACGATTGAATCAGACCACCATCAAAATGAGGTTGTTTATTATTTTAATGAAGACTTTGATCACATCAAATTGTTTGATTTGTAATCATCTGTAGAGATTGAACTGCTCCGCCTTCTCTCCTCTGGTGCTGACAATCTAAATCATAGATAAGCAAAACCAGAAAGCACTAATTAGATTTAAACTTTATGACTTCATTATCTCGCCCACTCTGACTCCTTTTGAGGGAAATAACAGCGTTTCTACGTTTCTGCAGGTAATCTGAAAGCACAGCCTGCAGCAAGGAAAACAAAGAGCAATTTGTAATAAACTGCAGCTTTCACCTAAATTGCTAAAAGCAGGATGGCCTGTAATGTATTCCATGCTGTCGGGGGTCGTTGGGACAAAAGTCCTGACGAGTTAAAAGGGCGGTGTGGGGAGTTAGTCTCATATAGCGAGAGACAGACACACACAAATGGAGGTTTCCCTGGAGACTGACTCCTCTGCTGTCACTTCTCCTCCGAGGAGAACACAGTCCTAATCCGTCCAGAAGCCCCGATGCAGCTCCTCCTCCTCCTCGCCGCCGCCGCCGCCGCCGCCGCAGGGCTATTGAACGTGATCTCTGCCATTTCCCTTCATTGGGGCCTGCACTCAGATTGGAGCAGACGCCTCTCCTCCAGCCTCCACTTCCACGCTGCCACTTCCCTGCTGCACAAACACAAGCAGACACCTGGAACCAGGGCCTGGTTCTGCCCCTGCTGCTCCAGGTGAGGCTGTTCAGGAAGGTCCTGGCCTCACCTGGGTCATGTGAAGCAACGTACCGGAGAGCAGCGTTTGGCTTCCAGGGCCAGAAGAACTGATCCGACTTGAACTCCTACGTATCGTCATACTGCAGCTTACGTATCGTCATACTGCAGCTTATGTATCGTCATACTGCAGCCTACGTATCGTCATACTGCAGCTTACGTATCGTCATACTGCAGCTTACGTATCGTCATACTGCAGCTTATGTATCGTCATACTGCAGCCTACGTATCGTCATACTGCAGCTTACGTATCGTCATACTGCAGCTTACGTATCGTCATACTGCAGCTTATGTATCGTCATACTGCAGCCTACGTATCGTCATACTGCAGCCTACGTATCGCCATACTGCAGCTTACGTATCGTCATACTGCAGCTTACGTATCGTCATACTGCAGCTTACGTATCGTCATACTGCAGCTTACGTATCGTCATACTGCAGCTTACGTATCGTCATACTGCAGCTTGAAGGACTTTGACGTCATTCCACATGAGCCCCAGCAGAACCCTGCTGGAACGAGGCCGTTTCCTCCAGACACCTTGATGTTGCTGGTCGTCATGGTGTTCAGTCAGCGGCCTGCTGGGGAGGAACCGACGTCTCTGCTTTGTGTCTTTAGAACCTCGTGTGAACACTTTAGTTGCTTGAGCTCGACAATGTTTTCCGATATGTGTTTTTGTTTCCTCGAACTTTAATGATTTGGAGTGTGGAAGCAGGGGAACGCTCACCGAGCCTCGGACTCATTAAAGCCCCCTGCTGAGAATCCTGGATGACTTCATCTGTGTCACATGACCAGATCATACTGACATGCATTGATGTTCACACACACACACACACACACACACACACACACACACACACACACACACACCCTCCTAGGACCAGAACTCGTGCAGTTTTATTTTCTTGACGCTCTTTGGGTTGAACGGAACCTGATGAGTGTAAAAACCAGTCTGAGACTTCAGGGTCCTGGTTCAGGAACCATCTGACTTCCCAGAATTGATCACACTCATTGATCACTCTAATCTCTCATTGATCACCTTTATTGATCACTCTCATCTCTCATTGATCACCTTTATTGATCACTCTCATCTCTCATTGATCACCTTTATTGATCACTCTCATGTCTCATTGATCACCTTTATTGATCACTCTCATGTCTCATTGATCACTCTATCAGATCTTCTGGAACATCAGCATCAATGATCACTTTGATTGATTGGCTCAGTGTGAAGAACCTTCAGTGATGGTAGGGAACTGCAAGGCTTTGCAAGGTTTGTTATGGAGCGAATGAGGCTCAAAAATCCATTTGAAATGTAATAACAGAAATACTTTCTCATTTTCAGATTATACTGCATTTTTCACTCATAAATAGAATTAATCAGCATCAGATGGTGAATCGTGATAAAACAAGTTGTTGGACAGATTATTTATTCACCAGTGAATTTGCTGAACATTTCTTAATAATTGTTGTAATAATAGAACAAAGAATCAACCATTGTCACACATCGTCTTTAAATTAATGTGGATTGAGCAAAGTTACATCGTGTTCTCGGGGGAGAGTTGGACTCTAACAAACTGGGATTATCTTGCCTCTGAATTAATAAAATATGAATAAGATGGTTTGGTTTTAGTCAGAGAACTTGTGTGTTTGTTCCACAGGCTCAATGTTTGTATTTAGAATATTTCCTCCTCAGAAACGAAGGACTTTACAATCCAAGGAGCAGCTTTCAATTCCTAATCAATTAAAACATCTCGCTTAATTTATATGCTGGAGGTGTGTTTTATATATTGTCCCAAATTGAAACTGCTTTCAGGTACCACACATATCTATAAATATATCTATCTATCTATCTATCTATCTATCTATCTATCTATCTATCTATCTATCTATATATATATCTATATATATAGCACCTGCTCCTTTAAAGGTCTCTGCTGAAAGCAGTGTATTTGTATGAATGTGCTGTCAAACCGGCTGTGAGGACTCTGAGGACTGACGTAGCAGTCGTTATGCTTCAAGCTGTTTTTTAAAGGTTGGTCATTAATGCTGACGGAGGACACAGTGCATCTGCTTTTTAAATAAAATGATTGTATTTCCTGCATGTTTGTGGAAACTTGCAGAAAGTGAAGCAGCTCCTGGTCACTGCTGTGGTCTGGATGTTTGAACAGCTCGTCCTCCGTGTGCGTCGGCAGTAGCCTGTATTTCCTGGGCTGTGGTGGCGTCGGCAGTAGCCTGTGTTTCCTGGACTGTGGTGGCGTCGGCAGTAGCCTGTATTTCCTGGACTGTGGTGGCGTCGGCAGTAGCCTGTATTTCCTGGACTGTGGTGGCGTCGGCAGTAGCCTGTATTTCCTGGACTGTGGTGGCGTGGGCAGTAGCCTGTATTTCCTGGACTGTGGTGGCGTGGGCAGTAGCCTGTATTTCCTGGACTGTGGTGGCGTCGGCAGTAGCCTGTATTTCCTGGACTGTGGTGGCGTCGGCAGTAGCCTGTATTTCCTGGACTGTGGTGGCGTGGGCAGTAGCCTGTATTTCCTGGACTGTGGTGGCGTCGGCAGTAGCCTGTATTTCCTGGACTGTGGTGGCGTCGGCAGTAGCCTGTATTTCCTGGACTGTGGTGGCGTCGGCAGTAGCCTGTATTTCCTGGACTGTGGTGGCGTGGGCAGTAGCCTGTATTTCCTGGACTGTGGTGGCGTGGGCAGTAGCCTGTATTTCCTGGACTGTGGTGACGTGGGCAGTAGCCTGTATTTCCTGGACTGTGGTGGCGTCGGCAGTAGCCTGTATTTCCTGGACTGTGGTGGCGTCGGCAGTAGCCTGTATTTCCTGGACTGTGGTGGCGTGGGCAGTAGCCTGTATTTCCTGGACTGTGGTGGCGTCGGCAGTAGCCTGTATTTCCTGGACTGTGGTGGCGTCGTCAGTAGCCTGTATTTCCTGGACTGTGGTGGCGTGGGCAGTAGCCTGTATTTCCTGGACTGTGGTGACGTGGGCAGTAGCCTGTATTTCCTGGACTGTGGTGACGTGGGCAGTAGCTTGTATTTCCTGGACTGTGGTGGCGTCGGCAGTAGCTTGTATTTCCTGGACTGTGGTGGCGTCGGCAGTAGCCTGTATTTCCTGGACTGTGGTGGCGTCGGCAGTAGCCTGTATTTCCTAGACTGTGGTGACGTGGGCAGTAGCCTGTATTTCCTGGACTGTGGTGGCGTGGGCAGTAGCCTGTATTTCCTGGACTGTGGTGGCGTCGGCAGTAGCCTGTATTTCCTGGACTGTGGTGGCGTCGTCAGTAGCCTGTATTTCCTGGACTGTGGTGGCGTCGTCAGTAGCCTGTATTTCCTAGACTGTGGTGACGTGGGCAGTAGCCTGTATTTCCTGGACTGTGGTGACGTGGGCAGTAGCCTGTATTTCCTGGACTGTGGTGGCGTCGGCAGTAGCTTGTATTTCCTGGACTGTGGTGGCGTCGGCAGTAGCCTGTATTTCCTGGACTGTGGTGGCGTCGGCAGTAGCCTGTATTTCCTAGACTGTGGTGACGTGGGCAGTAGCCTGTATTTCCTGGACTGTGGTGGCGTGGGCAGTAGCCTGTATTTCCTGGGCTGTGGTGGCGTGGGCAGTAGCCTGTATTTCCTGGGCTGTGGTGGCGTCGGCAGTAGCCTGTATTTCCTGGACTGTGGTGACGTGGGCAGTAGCCTGTATTTCCTGGACTGTGGTGACGTGGGCAGTAGCCTGTATTTCCTGGACTGTGGTGACGTGGGCAGTAGCTTGTATTTCCTGGACTGTGGTGGCGTCGGCAGTAGCCTGTATTTCCTGGACTGTGGTGGCGTCGGCAGTAGCTTGTATTTCCTGGACTGTGGTGGCGTCGGCAGTAGCCTGTATTTCCTGGACTGTGGTGGCGTCGGCAGTAGCCTGTATTTCCTAGACTGTGGTGACGTGGGCAGTAGCCTGTATTTCCTGGACTGTGGTGGCGTGGGCAGTAGCCTGTATTTCCTGGGCTGTGGTGGCGTGGGCAGTAGCCTGTATTTCCTGGGCTGTGGTGGCGTCGGCAGTAGCCTGTATTTCCTGGACTGTGGTGACGTGGGCAGTAGCCTGTATTTCCTGGACTGTGGTGACGTGGGCAGTAGCCTGTATTTCCTGGGCTGTGGTGGCGTGGGCAGTAGCCTGTATTTCCTGGACTGTGGTGGCGTCGGCAGTAGCCTGTATTTCCTGGACTGTGGTGGCGTCGGCAGTAGCCTGTATTTCCTAGACTGTGGTGACGTGGGCAGTAGCCTGTATTTCCTGGACTGTGGTGGCGTGGGCAGTAGCCTGTATTTCCTGGGCTGTGGTGGCGTGGGCAGTAGCCTGTATTTCCTGGGCTGTGGTGGCGTCGGCAGTAGCCTGTATTTCCTGGACTGTGGTGACGTGGGCAGTAGCCTGTATTTCCTGGACTGTGGTGACGTGGGCAGTAGCCTGTATTTCCTGGACTGTGGTGACGTGGGCAGTAGCTTGTATTTCCTGGACTGTGGTGGCGTCGGCAGTAGCCTGTATTTCCTGGACTGTGGTGGCGTCGGCAGTAGCTTGTATTTCCTGGACTGTGGTGGCGTCGGCAGTAGCCTGTATTTCCTGGACTGTGGTGGCGTCGGCAGTAGCCTGTATTTCCTAGACTGTGGTGACGTGGGCAGTAGCCTGTATTTCCTGGACTGTGGTGGCGTGGGCAGTAGCCTGTATTTCCTGGGCTGTGGTGGCGTGGGCAGTAGCCTGTATTTCCTGGGCTGTGGTGGCGTCGGCAGTAGCCTGTATTTCCTGGACTGTGGTGACGTGGGCAGTAGCCTGTATTTCCTGGACTGTGGTGACGTGGGCAGTAGCCTGTATTTCCTGGGCTGTGGTGGCGTGGGCAGTAGCCTGTATTTCCTGGACTGTGGTGGCGTGGGCAGTAGCCTGTATTTCCTGGACTGTGGTGACGTGGGCAGTAGCCTGTATTTCCTGGGCTGTGGTGGCGTGGGCAGTAGCCTGTATTTCCTGGACTGTGGTGACGTGGGCAGTAGCTTGTATTTCCTGGACTGTGGTGACGTCGGCAGTAGCCTGTATTTCCTGGGCTGTGGTGGCGTGGGCAGTAGCCTGTATTTCCTGGACTGTGGTGGCGTGGGCAGTAGCCTGTATTTCCTGTGGTGTGGTGGCGTCGGCAGTAGCCTGTATTTCCTGGACTGTGGTGGCGTCGGCAGTAGCCTGTATTTCCTGGGCTGTGGTGGCGTCGGCAGTAGCCTGTATTTCCTGGGCTGTGGTGGCGTCGGCAGTAGCCTGTATTTCCTGGGCTGTGGTGGCGTCGGCAGTAGCCTGTATTTCCTGGACTGTGGTGGCGTCGGCAGTAGCCTGTATTTCCTGGACTGTGGTGACGTGGGCAGTAGCCTGTATTTCCTGGACTGTGGTGACGTGGGCAGTAGCCTGTATTTCCTGGGCTGTGGTGACGTGGGCAGTAGCCTGTATTTCCTGGGCTGTGGTGACGTGGGCAGTAGCCTGTATTTCCTGGACTGTGGTGACGTGGGCAGTAGCCTGTATTTCCTGGACTGTGGTGGCGTCGGCACTAGCCTGTATTTCCTGGGCTGTGGTGGCGTGGGCAGTAGCCTGTATTTCCTGGGCTGTGGTGGCGTCGGCAGTAGCCTGTATTTCCTGGACTGTGGTGGCGTCGGCAGTAGCCTGTATTTCCTGGACTGTGGTGGCGTGGGCAGTAGCCTGTATTTCCTGTGGTGTGGTGGCGTCGGCACTAGCCTGTATTTCCTGTGGTGTGGTGGCGTCGGCAGGTCCGCGGCCACGGCTGGCTGCCCGGTGGTGTCGGAAGGTCCGGGGCTCCGGCTGCAGCCTCCCGCTACTCAGCTCACACCTTGCACTTTGATATTTTTATCATTTCACATCCAGCTCCCTCCCGCGAGAAAAGTTCAAACCCCTCGGATGCTTTGTAGCTCCACTTCAAGCATTTGATCTTCTATGCCCTCAGAAAGCTACTTCACTGACCAGACCTGATTTTCAAGTAGCGAGGAGTCTAATCTCAGCAGCGACCTCTGCAGCCGGCTGCACCACTTCCTCTCAACGTGGCTCGACGCCGCGGCGGCTGGGAGGGGCAACGCAGCGCCTGCACGCATCTGCTCCATCACTTGATCAGTGGTTTGTCTGGTGGAGGTCTTTTGAAGTGAGTTCACCGCAGGTTGGGTTTCACTCTCACGTCACATTGGCAGAACTTCCAGAAGCAGCCTTGTGCAAATACAACATTTTAATGAATGAGTGTGAACATTGATTTTGATCCTGCTGCTTTTAGACGATTGTGTTTATTGTTGTTGTCTCACCGCGGTGGGCTGAACCTCTTCGTCTCCTGAGTGCGACGCTGAGCGCTGTTCAGACGACGGCTGTTTGAAAAGAAAACACCTTGAAGGTCTTTCTCTCACCTCGTAGGCCTTGAGGGGGTCTGGCCGGCTCAGGAGCTCCAGGGACCTGATGGGGGCTCAGGGTCTTGCTCAGGGACTCACAGGGGTCTGGTGTGGGATTCAAACCCGTGAACTCCTGATCCCAAGAAATACGTCTGTAACTTATCGTCCTTGTATATCATATCAATAGATATCAGTTTACTTTCAGAATCATATTGGTATCATACTGGTATTGTATTTGTCAGTGTGAGGCTTGAACAGTGTTTGCTGCCTTGCTCAACTACTGTCAGTTTCTTAAGTCAGCGTTCACTAGTTTATTATTATAACTTGTTGTTTTCAGGTGATTGTTGAAGAATTGTTTTGTGTTTTCTTCTGTAACATGTACATTTCATGACTGACGCGACATGATCTCACTGAAGTCTGGAGAAAAATACTACGTTTCTTGTAGTTTTTGAATATTTGGGCTTTTCAGTTTTAAACGTTGCAGCAAAGTTATTGAAACCATGTTTGAGCCCTTTTTTTTCAGTATCCCTCCTCATGGTTGTCATTCAGTTAATTGTAATTATTGTAAAAATACTGTATTTAAATGAAGTTAACACGGGCTGAAAATCAGTTTAATGAAAAGATGTACCACAGGTGATTATTGCATCGTATTAGCATGGATATAGTATTGGTAAGGTAAGGGCGTTACAGGCGTGTGTCAGCGCCTTACTGACATCAGGTCAGTATCATAACTGTCAGTGTGGTTCCAGTGTCTGATCAGCACCATGTTTCGTACCTGCTTCAGTTTTCCTCTCTATCAGATCAAAGAGAGGATCTGAGGGATCAAAGCATTGAACCTGGCCAACGTGTAGTTTCTCAGATGTATTATTGCAACGTGGCAGAAAGGACACCCACCCTGAAGCTGGTCGACGTGTTCAAACTAAAAGGATTGACGAGAGGAGTAACTGGGAAGTGGGAAATGGGAAGTGGGAAAATCCTCCCTTCTGAAAAAAAACCCCTCCATGTTCAAGCTCACAAAACTGGGAAATTCCCCTGGGAAGTGGGAAATATCAAAGAGCTCCAGGACTGAAGACAGAGGAAATATTCCCCCATGACGCGATCCGAGACATAAAAATGTGATGAAGCTGGAAAAGCAGCCAGACTTCAAGCTTGTAGCATAAATAGTTTACACAGTTGTTTTCCCGCTTGGAGAATAATATCGTCTTTTCGTGGTTTGTCAGCGACACACGGTGCATGTTTTGGACAAACATTTGTATTAAAGCAGTAAAACTTCCATATATTTGGATTAGTTGTGGAGAAAGCTAAATATTTCAACCCTTTTTCTAGTTTTCAGGTTTTCATCATAGCTGATTTTTTATGTCACTCAAACAGTGTCTTACAATAGAGAAACATTTTTTTTTTTTTTAATTAAAAGACGCCATTCAATAAATTACAGTCTGCAACTTCTCTGTTTATGACTCGATACAGCGAAGATGTGCTGATACGTCCAACCTTCATCTGTCAAATGTGTCTGAGGAACCCTCGCCCACATTTCCAATATAGGACAATAATTGACCTTTGACAAGCGCTTGCATGTCGTAATGTAATAAAGCGACGCTGCAGCGGTTCTCTGGTCTCTCCAGGTGAGCTACGGCTTCAGACTGATGAATAAACATACATTTTCCAGGGTGCTCCCATGCAGCGTTCAGCAGCTCGTCTCCAGGCTATAAAGCCGAGCCGCAGCAGCGTGTAGCCACTGATGTAGTGTCTTTAAGTATCTGGCTATTAAGCCGCCATTGTGTGCTGCAGCAGTGTGTCTGAATATGACCAGTGGATAGGAACATTGCTGATGGAGCTGCAAGAGCACATTAAAGAGCACGGGTATTCTTAACTGTCCATAAAGAGAGGTGGTGCCATTTGAATAGCACTCGGGGTAATTATGGTCGGCAGCTCACCCTCCGTCAGCTTCGCTCCTTCTTTCAATTTCCTGCCTGGTTGAGGATAGCAGCAGATATGTGGCGAGGACGGGAGCCTGCGAAGCCACGCAGCAAAGCACTTTATAATTAAAAGTGTTTGGGAAGTGAGGGCAGGAGGAGACGCCGTTACCTCGGCTCACCTCGCCGGCAGGAAATGTGACAAATGACAATTTGAGAGGAAAAAGAAAATGAAGCTTTTCTTTGCGTCGGGCTGCAGGAGCTGTTTGTTGTCGGATCATCGAAGCACTCGGGTTTAATAAAGCGGCTAACGCTAGTTTCTACACAGTGCTGCGTTTCAGAATGTCATTGGCCACAGAACGATTATCAGAGATCACTGGAATCCAACGGAGTTCGATGACGAACGTGGAAGTGAAGAGCAGCTTAGAAAACAACTGATTACTGTGTAGTGGATGGTGGGGTTAGGTTAGTTAGGGTTAGGTTAGTTAGGGTTAGGTTAGTTAGGGTTAGGTTAGTTAGGGTTAGTTAGGGTTAGGTTAGTTAGGGTAAGGTTAGTTAGGGTTAGGTTAGTTAGGGTTAGGTTAGTTAGGCTTAGGTTAGTTAGGGTTAGGTTAGGTTAGTTAGGGTTAGGGTTAGGTTAGTTAGGGTTAGGTTAGTTAGGGTTAGGTTAGTTAGGGTTAGTTAGGGTTAGTTAGGATTAGGATTAGTTAGGGCTCGGGTTAGAGTTAGTTAGGATTAGGTTAGTTAGGGTTAGGTTAGTTAGGGTTAGGTTAGGTTAGTTAGGGTTAGGGTTAGGTTAGTTAGGGTTAGGTTAGTTAGGGTTAGTTAGGGTTAGTTAGGATTAGGATTAGTTAGGGCTCGGGTTAGAGTTAGTTAGGGTTAGGTTAGTTAGGGTTAGGTTAGTTAGGGTAAGGTTAGTTAGGGTTAGGTTAGTTAGGGTTAGGTTAGTTAGGGTAAGGTTAGTTAGGGTTAGGTTAGTTAGGGTAAGGTTAGTTAGGGTTAGGTTAGTTAGGGTTAGGTTAGTTAGGGTAAGGTTAGTTAGGGTTAGGTTAGTTAGGGTTAGGTTAGTTAGGGTTAGGTTAGTTAGGGTAAGGTTAGTTAGGGTTAGGTTAGTTAGGCTTAGGTTAGTTAGGCTTAGGTTAGTTAGGGTTAGGGTTAGGTTAGTTAGGGTTAGGGTTAGGTTAGTTAGGGTTAGGTTGGTTAGGGTTAGGTTAGTTAGGCTTAGGTTAGTTAGGGTTAGGTTAGGTTAGTTAGGGTTAGGGTTAGGTTAGTTAGGGTTAGGGTTAGGTTAGTTAGGGTTAGGTTGGTTAGGGTTAGGTTAGTTAGGGTTAGGTTAGTTAGGGTTTGGTTAGTTAGGGTTAGGTTGGTTAGGGTTAGGTTAGTTAGGGTTAGGTTGGTTAGGGTTAGGTTGGTTAGGGTTAGGTTAGTTAGGGTTAGGTTAGTTAGGGTTAGTTAGGGTTAGGGTTAGTTAGGGTTAGTTAGGGAGTTTAGTTAGTTAGTTTGTGGTATAAAGAAAGAGAAGCACGGGCAACAGGTACCAAATCTTTTGGTCAGTGTTTTTCTCCATATTTAAAGGGATAGTATTAAAAGGTGGTATTTTCACTTTGTTGAAATATAAATATTAATCTCAAAAATGCAGTACAAAAACCTTCAAAAAGAAAGAATGAAAGAAATTAAAGATGAGTGAGGGGAGGTAATGTGAAGGGGGATAAAGATTAGGTTTAGGCAGGGGGGGGTTAGGTTAGGGTTAGTTAAGGTTAAGATTAGGGTTAGTTAGGGTTAGGTTAGGGTTAGTTAGGGCTAGCCATGACCCTCTTAGTCTCTGTTCGGCTCCATCCACACACCTCCTAACCCTAACCCTTTAAGTGTTTCTACTGTCTGTTATGTTCTAAATATCTTATCATGTGACAAACGTGAGATTATCATTAATCCCTGGTTGTGAATTCTGTTGATGAGGAAAAGAAAACTATTTCTTGTGTCTCAGAATGAAGAAAGGAGATAAATTCTATTGCAGTGGACCACAAGTAGATTTACTTTCTGTTCTTTTACATTCAACACATGACATTTTATTTACATTTACCCGTGACACCTTGTTCAGAACCTCTCACAGAGAAAAGCCGTTCCTGCGGTTCACCGGCTGGTTTCCCTCTATGTGTTCATGCCGGAGTGTTTCAGATCAGCGCTTTCCACCTCGTCTTCAGAGAGTTCGCTTGAGCAGCAGCGGCAGGAATCTGGAGGCCAAACAGGCGACACGTCCTGAAATAGAGTGGAAGAAGACTGTACTGGGTCTGAAACACCTCCTCAGAGTGGAAGAAGACTGTACTGGGTCTGAAACACCTCCTCAGAGTGGAAGAAGACTGTACTGGGTCTGAAACACCTCCTCAGAGTGGAAGAAGACTGTACTGGGTCTGAAACACCTCCTCAGAGTGGAAGAAGACTGTACTGGGTCTGAAACACCTCCTCAGAGTGGAAGAAGACTGTACTGGGTCTGAAACACCTCCTCAGAGTGGAAGAAGACTGTACTGGGTCTGAAACACCTCCTCAGAGTGGAAGAAGACTGTACTGGGTCTGAAACACCTCCTCAGAGTGGAAGAAGACTGTACTGGGTCTGAAACACCTCCTCAGAGTGGAAGAAGACTGTACTGGGTCTGAAACACCTCCTCAGAATGGAAGAAGACTGTACTGGGTCTGAAACACCTCCTCAGAATGGAAGAAGACTGTACTGGGTCTGAAACACCTCCTCAGAATGGAAGAAGACTGTACTGGGTCTGAAACACCTCCTCAGAGTGGAAGAAGACTGTACTGGGTCTGAAACACCTCCTCAGAATGGAAGAAGACTGTACTGGGTCTGAAACACCTCCTCAGAATGGAAGAAGACTGTACTGGGTCTGAGAGGTGAAGTGCAGTCAAAGTTTGAAGTTGCATCTTCATGAGTGATTGTGAGAAGGGTTAGGGTTAGGGTTAGGGTTAGGGTTAGGGTTAGGGTTAGGGTTATAGGGTTAGGGTTAGGGTTAGGGTGATCATCGGGTTAGGGTTAGGGTTATAGGGTTAGGGTTAGGGTTAGGGTTATAGGGTTAGGGTTATAGGGTTAGGGTTATAGGGTTAGGGTTATGGGGTTAGGGTTAGGGTTATAGGGTTAGGGTTATAGGGTTAGGGTTAGGGTTAGGGTTATAGGGTTAGGGTTAGGGTTATAGGGTTAGGGTTATAGGGTTAGGGTTAGGGTTAGGGTTATAGGGTTAGGGTTAGGCTGATCATCGGGCAGCTGCAGCTTGAAGCCTGGAAACGTATTTGGGAAAAGGTTCCAGGATGCAGATCGACTTGTTCAGACTTCATGGCACTAATATATTAAATCCATAATATTATGGACATTGTTGATTATTGTTCTGCCGACTGTTTGCACTTGTTTTACCACCGATATTGATAGATTGAATTCATTGTCTCCCAACACATCCTGGTTAAAATAGACTCTAGATATCGAATGACTTCAGACTTGTTGGTTCGTTCAGAAGGTGTTCTTGACCATTTTAGCCAGTTTTTCCTCGTTATACCAACAACTGAAAGTAAACGAGGTGACATGTAGTTTTGAATAGAGTAGAATTCAGTCCCGTTCCTGGACTCTGGTCTGGTCCTGGCCGACGGGCTCTTGTGTTCTAGTGACCGTCTGCAGAACGTGACCCAGCAGGTCTGCAGTGAAGAACCGTACAAACACTTCCACACCTAATGTCAGGAAACAAATCATTGGATTTACCTGGATCAGTTTGACCCTAAATAAGAAATTCATCAAATAAGAATCCATTCCCCCGAAAGGAGCCGAAGATTTACAGGCGAAGTGGAGGAATAGCAGCAAGGAGAGGAATCATTTCTCCAAGTTGATCAATGAAACGTCTTCAATCTGCTCAGAACAAGAATCATCTTAATTCAGAAAACGCATCTGCAACATTCCTTTATGTTTTTCATGGTATGAAAAATGCTTTCCTGAAGACACGCAGGTGTGTTTAAATATCAGACAAGTGTGTGTCAATGGTATTAATTGTTTGATCTTCATGCTTTACCTTCTTGATTGATCCTGACAACAAGAACCACATCAGCTCAACGCTGGATCATCTCTTCCCCTCGCCGTGGAGGAAGTGAACGGGGAACCAGAGCTTCGACTAAAGATTTCCAGGGAAACGTTCCTGAACGTGAACTTTCTTCAGGCCGTTAACGCAATCAAGTTAGCACACGCACATTAATACTCAGCCAAAGGCGTGTAAACAGCTCTTCCCTCACTGCAAATACTGATTAAAACACTACAATCAACAGCAAAATGGAGCAGAATAATTCCTGGGGGAGTCGTTGCTTATGTAGTAATTATGAGCGCGGCAGTCATTATGTCCTCCTCCTGTCTGCTATTATGACGGCAAATTCCCGCTTCTCTTCCACCGCGGTTTCGTCAAATCTGATCCTGTTTACAGTTGATTTATTCACAGATGAGAAAAGACAGAATGAGCTGAATGACGTACAAAAGCCAGTTGATCTGCGACGTGGCATTTCTTTCCCCCCGATCTGCCTCATTTGCTCTATGAGATACTTTTCGCCCAACATCCAGTGAAAAGGGCAACTTTCACACCTCCTTGAGATGAAAATGGGCCTTTTTTTCCGAAACTCTGCACAGAAAACAAACAATTACATTCTTCACTGCCTTTATTTACTCCATGATTGAGCAATGCAGGCAGACAGGAGCCGGCAGATTAATTAACCAAGGCCTGAAAACCTTTCTTCTTAAAGCGTTGTCACATTGATGGATGGCTGATTAAAGTGAATGAGAGGCTGTCGGTGCAGCCGGCCGGCCAGGCCACAGCACAAACACACACATAGAAATACATCTGAACTCAGAGAAAGAAGAAATTGAAGGGAAAAGCAGAAATACAGGTGTAGCGTGGAGCTCTTTGTGGTAACGGATGCTGCTGCTGTGCATCCAGAAGAAAAGCAGTAATTGGGGATGGAGGAGGAGGAGGAGGAGGGGGAGGAGGGGAGGAGGGGGAGGGGGAGGAGGCTGGAAGTGCATGGTATCATGCCAGCAGCAGCTCAAATTGCCTGGCTTGTGCATCTTTTGATGAGGTTTCTCATTAGGGGTCTATACAGCCCAGACTTTGGAAATATCACAGAATTAATTAAAATGATAGGAATGGAGAAAGTGCTGGCAGTGACAGGACGGGGCGAGGGGGGGGGGGGGGGCGGGGGGGGGGCATAATCATTGTTCTGATCAGAGCCCATTGTTTGCTGCTCAATGTGCCTGTTGACGGCGGCCAGAGCCTCTTATGTGTTTATCTGCATCTGAGGCTGCTAGCTTGTTTTACCCTGTGAGAGAGCATTCAGCTCTACTGCCGTGAGGGGGGGGGGGGGGGGGGGGGGAGAGAGAGAGGTCTGGTTTGATCAGCCAGCCTTCAGATAGCGAGCTCCTCACGGTGTTCTATCTCTTCCGTCTCTCATGCAGGCTGGTTTATTCGTGTCCTGCTGAGAAAAACACAAAATCCTCAAATCCTCCGTCTCTTCTTTTGTGGATTTCACCCTGGAGGTTAATCCACTGTTATTAGCGCCGTGTGGTTCTCCTGCGTCCGTCCAGCTCAGTGTGTTGAAGGACGTCAGAGGCTCACTGGTCGCGGTACAAGCAGAAACAATCGCACCACAACAATCAATACAATCAATCAACCACAATTCAGTGCTTTGTTTTAGAATCAGTAATTATCAGGATTACAAAGCCCCACAGAGTCTTTCCAGCCAGTTGTTTCCAAACTTTCAGATGATCTGCACATTTCCTGACTGCTCTTTGATTTGCAGCGAAGCCAAACGCTGCAGGAACAATAAAACTATCAGGTTTAGTGGGTTTTTTTCACCTCACAAACATTTCATGCAGCATTTTTATGAAAGAAAAGTGTGACTTCTAGTTTAGAAAATACCATAATATATATTACTATTCATTTTTGGCACAAGCAAATATGTGCAATACATTGAAAAGGAACTGGCGACGACTTTCATTTATTTACATTCTGATTGTTGCTTTAGACGTTTATGTCACAAATCACAATGACGTCCAGCACAACAGGTCAAGTTTACACAGATTGCTGACGTTCTCACAGAGGCCGACAGTGAACAGTGAACAGTGAACAGTGAACAGTGAACAGTGAACAGTGAACAGTGAACAGTGAGCAGTGAGCAGTGAGCAGTGAGCAGTGAGCAGTGAGCAGTGAGCAGTGAGCAGTGAACAGTGAACAGTGAACAGTGAACAGTGAGCAGTGAGCAGTGAGCAGTGAGCAGTGAGCAGTGAGCAGTGAACAGTGAACAGTGAACAGTGAACAGTGAACAGTGAACAGTGAACAGTGAACAGTGAGCAGTGAGCAGTGAGCAGTGAGCAGTGAGCAGTGAGCAGTGAGCAGTGAGCAGTGAACAGTGAACAGTGAACAGTGAACAGTGAACAGTGAACAGTGAACAGTGAACAGTGAACAGTGAGCAGTGAGCAGTGAGCAGTGAGCAGTGAGCAGTGAGCAGTGAGCAGTGAGCAGTGAGCAGTGAGCAGTGAGCAGTGAGCAGTGAGCAGTGAGCAGTGAACAGTGAACAGTGAACAGTGAACAGTGAACAGTGAACAGTGAACAGTGAGCAGTGAGCAGTGAGCAGTGAGCAGTGAGCAGTGAGCAGTGAGCAGTGAGCAGTGAAGCTCCGGAGAGGCAGGACGTCCTGACACAATCCGGCACTGACGCCACAATCTTCCATTAATAAAGCAGTGAAAACATTTACTTTAAAAGGGAAATGAAGTTGTGGCTCCAACCACTGGAGAGATAGAACAGTTTAATTTGTTTATTGTATGTTTTATTGTTGCCATGACGACAGGCGAGGCTCTAAGATGGAACTGTTTCCCCGTGAAGTGTTTTCCTAACGGACTGATGGTGCCGTCATGTTGAGGGACGTCAGCCGTCCAAACGGGCGCCGCCGCTTCCTGTGAATTCTTTCATCAGCCTGTGTGAAGGTGTGGCGGATCGCTGGAACCACAGCTGAGTCCGGACTCCTGATTGCTTCTGGATTCTCTGTGAGGTCAGCGGCTCCGACAAGCACATGATTATTCAAGAGAAAATGAAGACCCTCGCTGGCGGAACCTCCCTCAGCTTGTGTGTAATTTTCTGTCAGCTTGGATAAAATCTGTTTTTAGTGTTTGCCGGCGAGCAGCTGCTTGTTCAGAGCGGCGGCGCTCTCCTATAATTTCACTTTGATCACGTCAGTCCTCGCCAGCGTGGTGATTACATGTTGATCGTCCCAACGGAAGGACTGAAGCACGGCATCATCAAACCCCGGAGCTATTCTGGGGCTGAAACATGTGGACCTGCCCTCGGCGGAGCTCCGCCTCCTGGCTGACCTAAACCCTGGCTGACCCTCCTGACCTTCCTGACCCTCCTGACCCTGACCCTCCTGACCCTCCTGACCCTCCTGACTGACCTTCCTGGCTTTGGTCAGGTGATTCTGGACAAACAGTCCCTGGACTTCATGAAGAGCGACGCCTGATTGGTGGCTCGGTGTCGCGGCGTCGTAACAGTCGTAATGTTGTCGTAACAGTCGTAATGTCGTCGTAACAGTCGTAATGTCGTCGTAACAGTCGTAATGTCGTCGTAACAGTCGTAATGTCGTCGTAACAGTCGTAATGACGTCGTAACAGTCGTAATGTCGTCGTAACAGTCGTAATGGCGTCGTAACAGTCGTAATGTCGTCGTAACAGTCGTAATGACGTCGTAACAGTCGTAATGTCGTCGTAACAGTCGTAATGTCGTCGTAACAGTCGTAATGTCGTCGTAACAGTCGTAATGACGTCGTAACAGTCGTAATGGCGTCGTAATGTCGTCGTAACAGTCGTAATGTCGTCGTAACAGTCGTAATGTCGTCGTAACAGTCGTAATGTCGTCGTAACAGTCGTAATGACGTCGTAACAGTCGTAATGTCGTCGTAACAGTCGTAATGGCGTCGTAACAGTCGTAATGGCGTCGTAACAGTCGTAATGACGTCGTAACAGTCGTAATGTCGTCGTAACAGTCGTAATGTCGTCGTAACAGTCGTAATGTCGTCGTAACAGTCGTAATGGCGTCGTAATGTCGTCGTAACAGTCGTAATGTCGTCGTAACAGTCGTAATGACGTCGTAACAGTCGTAATGGCGTCGTAATGTCGTCGTAACAGTCGTAATGACGTCGTAACAGTCGTAATGGCGTCGTAATGTCGTCGTAACAGTCGTAATGGCGTCGTAACAGTCGTAATGTCGTCGTAACAGTCGTAATGTCGTCGTAACAGTCGTAATGGCGTCGTAACAGTCGTAATGTCGTCGTAACAGTCGTAATGTCGTCGTAACAGTCGTAATGTCGTCGTAACAGTCGTAATGTCGTCGTAACAGTCGTAATGTCGTCGTAACAGTCGTAATGTCTTCGTAACAGTCGTAATGGTCAGAAGGAAATCTAAGTTTACCTGTGCGCCGCCACCCTCATCTTCCTCCAACTGTTTCTACTGATCGCAGACTAAAAACCACAAATCTCCACAAATTAAAGATAAATAATCAGAGAAACGAATATCGATGGTGACGGATTCTGGTGACGTCCACATTTTGTTGGGAAACTAATTAAAGACGATTAATAAGCCTCATTGTAAAATAAATTCATGAATCTAAAAACAAAAGCACCGGTTAAATTTGCATTTAAATGACGTATTAAAGAAAATAACTGCTAAACAAAGATAATTTTATAGCCGTCTATCTTTTCTCATTATTAAATTGTGAATTAGTAATTTAGTCAAGTTGAAATGAATTTGCAGAATTGAACTTATCTCTTAAAAGTTCCAAGTATTTACATATCTGTTGTTTTGGTGCTCATTCAGAGGTACATAACAAAAACACACACACAAACAAAAAGTACTTGTGTTGATGCACCTGAGAACAGCAGGAGGTCCTCCAGTGTGCCAAACGGTTGATGGGTGGAAGGACAATGGTTCGTTCTCACTGTGAGAAAATCACACTTTCACCCCTTCAAAATACAAGCAAAGAGCCGTTTCCTCTCTCTGCTGTCCAGTTGTTCTCCTCAACATCTTCTCAGGTGAAGTTGATGTTTCATTGCCTCGTCTTCTATAAAACCTTCCCAGGACTCAATCTTGACCAGGTTTCATTTCCCAGGAAAACCTGTGACAGTTGCTTCGCTCACGTACAATTTGACCACAATTGGTTTCAGCACATTGCAGCCATTTGTGTCTGCAGTCCTAATGAGAGTGAAGTGTCAACATGCCACACCCCTACCAGCATGGCGAGGGTACCGAGTCCCCGCCGCCGCTCCAGGACTGGACGCCGAACATCCCACACTCTGACCAGTTCAATCTGATCCCAACGCCACACGAGAGGCGGAACTCATCACAACCTCAAGCAAGTCCACTTGCTTTTCCATGGGAGAATTGTGTGGCTTCACCTGTGAAAGTGGCTGTTTTGTGTCACCAGATACCACAGAAAGCCCTCTGAAGGTTCCAGAGTGAAAATATATCATATACATATATTCTCTGCTGCTGCAGCCGGAGCTCAGGTGAACAAACAGCAGCAACCAGATGATTGCCACACACTGTCGTTAGCAAACAGTAGAGATTCTTGCCCTAACGTGGTTTCCAGACCTCACACACGATGCACACTGACGCTCACTCCGTCTTTCCTTTGATGCACAAATGAGCTTTCGGAGTGAAGCGTTCCTGTCGGCTGGAGGACGAGCTCACGTGTCGCGTTCGCCAGGCAGGTGGAAGATATTGAATTCCTGCAGTTGAACTGCACTGCGAGACGCTTTATCGCAATTTTTCACACATCTGTCATCCATTTCATGTGATTATCCTTCATACAAAGCTACAGCAAAGGATTACTTCAAAGTCGTGTGTAGAGAAAGGAGCGTTGTTCAGCTGACGGCCGCTCAGCTTCCCACATCAAGCGCCTGTCAGGTCGTCAAGTGTTCATGACGTGACGCTCACCTCAAACTACGGCAGCCTGGAGGGACCGTCCAGAGCCTCGCTTGGTTTCATCATTAGACCTCATTAGATTTGGAGTCCAACGCTTTGCTTTCACTGAAAACAATAAAAAAAGTAAAAGTATATTCAAATTGGACTTCAACAAAAAACACCAATGAGACTTTACATGAACAGATTTTGATAATTTGGCAACTTCACAGGTTTCTTCCTGCGGGATGTTGATGTTTTACTCGGTAGGACAACAAGTTACACAAGATCCTTTCCCTCTGAATCAGAGGTGACAATTGAAATTGTAGTAATGCTATTATGTGGGTTATCAGGGTGCTTCTGCTTTAAGGAGATGCATAATGGGAATATATGTATATATGTGTGTGTTTGATAAGTCCAGTGAAGCAGGTAGTGTTTGTGTTGCTGAGCAGGAAATCAAGAGGACAAACAACCGGAGCTTCCAGGTCAGGAGGAGTTTGGTTGTGTTGTTCTTCGTGGCCTCCTCAGTGACTCCCTGCTCCACTTCTCCGCCGGAGGCTTGGGGGAACTGAAGGCTTATTTGAGGCGAGCAGTAAAGACCTCTTTCCATCTGTTTAATTACAGTGGAGATTAGCAGATTATTTCTGCATTACGGCGCCTGCCGCTCCTCCTCACACAGGAAACCCAGAGGGAAGCTGAGACGCAGAATCACAAACTGACTGCAGAGCTGCGTCTCACTTCACCACCGGAGAAACTCCTTCTGAGTCCCAGACCAGCGTCCAGGACCCACCAGGACCCAGCAGGACCGGACTCAGCTCCACTTCCTGTCCGGGTCTCGGCCACCAAGACTGACATGATTTGTGTAACAGAAGAATCAACAACAACAATTGATCTGAAAATGTGAATTTTACTTCCAGTTGTGTAACTTTACTGAACCTCAACATTTAGATGATCAACTGAAGATCTGCGTGAATCAAATCATCAAATCAGCTGATCTTCCTCTGGAGCCACTGGCCGGTCAGACGGGACCCCCTGCTGGGCCGCTGCACACGGCGGCATGGTGCGTGGCTGTGGACGTGGACGTGGACGTGGACGTGGACGTGGACGTGGACGTGGTTGTGGACGTGGTTGTGGACGTGGGCGTGGACGTGGTTGGGGACGTGGTTGTGGACGTGGACGTGGACGTGGACGTGGACGTGGTTGGGGACGTGGTTGGGGACGTGGTTGTGGACGTGGACGTGGACGTGGACGTGGCTGTGAATGGCGAGTGCTGGCGCGGGCCGTTGAAGTGGAACTGCTCGTGGCGCCAGATAGCGAGCAGCTGTGAGGAATTGTTTCGCTCAGTTGCAGCGGCTCATCCTGGCCCTTTGCAGATAAGCTGCAGTAAATCTTCCTTGATGTCCTCGGAGAGACGAGCACAAGACGGAGACAGACGAGAGCAAACATCAGGCCACGGCCGCCCCGTTTGAACTGCCTCTTCAAGACCCCGCCTCCAAATGACTTTTGCTATCAAGTAAGCAGCATCATTGTCCTGATGGAGGACGTCGTCCTGATGGAGGACGTCAACCTGATGGAGGACGTCTGTGGTGGACGGAGCCGGCGCTGCAGCGCCTCCTGCTTCAAGAAGGAACCTCCGTCCTTCGGTTCCACCGGAGAATCAGAGTGGAGGACACAGAGGGACGAGGACACAGAGGGACGAGGTCACAGAGGGACGAGGTCACAGAGGGACGAGGACACAGAGGGACGAGGTCACAGAGGGACGAGGTCACAGAGGGACGAGGTCACAGAGGGACGAGGACACAGAGGGACGAGGTCACAGAGGGACGAGGACACAGAGGGACGAGGACACAGAGGGACGAGGTCACAGAGGGACGAGGTCACAGAGGGACGAGGACACAGAGGGACGAGGTCACAGAGGGACGAGGACACAGAGGGACGAGGACACAGAGGGACGAGGTCACAGAGGGACGAGGACACAGAGGGACGAGGTCACAGAGGGACGAGGACACAGAGGGACGAGGTCACAGAGGGACGAGGTCACAGAGGGACGAGGACACAGAGGGACGAGGTCACAGAGGGACGAGGTCACAGAGGGACGAGGTCACAGAGGGACGAGGTCACAGAGGGACGAGGTCACAGAGGGACGAGGTCACAGAGGGACGAGGACACAGAGTGTTTTGACCACTTGTTGGAATAAAGCTACATAGAGTGGAGGTTTTGAGCCACGAGGCCGATCACGCCTCCGTCACGCCTCCGTCACACCTCCGTCACACCAGGAAGCTGTGGAGTTTGAGGAAATTAATTAGATTTAAACAGATTTCCATCTCGCTGAGTTATTTGATTGTTTAGAAAAACACAAATAATGAGCTGATTTGTTCTTGGAAAGGAGTCGGACTGTCTCATCACTTCTGGCTTCTTGTTTATGAAGCTGCAATAAAAACATTCTGACGGAATCGTTCACTGCTGCTAATCTGCTATTGACTCATGTCGTTACGTTAAACATGTTTGTCCTCCTCTAATGAGGGAATCAATAAGAAGTCATTATTTCCCTCTAATGTTGACGTACAGTTCATGAGAATTCATGCATCTTCACAGGAAGTTGTCATTATTTCAACAAATATGCATAAAGTTGAGCTATGAAATGTTTTCCATGTCTCACGTGTTCGCCCACTTTAGCAGCTCAACTCCCAGTGTTTCACAATAAAAGGTGATTCAACCATTGAGAATACCAAAACAAAACGTCTTGTGTGCTAAAAGGAAACAGAATTGAACTAAACTAGTTGCACTGGCAGTTTGACTTTAAATCCCAACTCCATTACAAACCTTTCACCACAACACGTCTCAACTCCGTCCTGCTTTCAAAACCATTTAAAGGGATTTATTGTGCATTTATCCAAAGAAAAATAAAGCTTGTTTTTGTCTCTTTTCTTCCTGACGTCCAGTCATCAAAACATGAACACACTTTAAATGAACGTTTCCTCACATTCAACCTGATTCAGGAAATTCACTTTGCTAACAAAGTCGACTGAACTGAAAAAAACCCTGAAACAGAACGTTTGAGCTGAACTGAAGGTGGAGGACATTCTGTGTTGGACAAAGACCTGCTGTGTCCCTGAGCTTCTCCTCCTCCACCCACGGGTGGAGGAGCAAGGTGCTGATTGGACAGCAGGATTAGTCAGCGCTCGTCCGTCTTCAGGTGGAGGACATTTACTGGTCCTCTATGGGTGGAGGTGTGGTCCTCTATGGGTGGAGGTGTGGTCATCTATGGGTGGAGGTGTGGTCATCTATGGGTGGAGGTGTGGTCATCTATGGGTGGAGGTGTAGTTATCTATGGGTGGATGTGTGGGCCTCTATGGGTGGAGGTGTAGTTATCTATGGGTGGAGGTGTGGGCCTCTATGGGTGGAGGTGTAGTTATCTATGGGTGGAGGTGTAGTTATCTATGAATGGCTTAAAAAATTATTTTCAATGTGTGAATATTTTTGACACATCAGTTAAAAAACGTTAATCAAGCAGGACGAAGACAAAATCTCTGGAAACTGTGTCTCTTTGTTTTTCCTCTTCCGTTTGTTTGCAGCCACGTTTTGAAGGGTTCCTCAAAACGTTTTGAAGGGTTCCTCAAAACGTTTTGAAGGGTTCCTCAGAACGTTTTGAAGGGTTCCTCAGAACGTTTTGAAGGGTTCCTCAGAACGTTTTGAAGGGTTCCTCAGAACGTTTTGAAGGGTTCCTCAGAACGTTTTGAAGGGTTCCTCAGAACGTTTTGAAGGGTTCCTCAGAACGTTTTGAAGGGTTCCTCAAAACGTTTTGAAGGGTTCCTCAGAACGTTTTGAAGGGTTCCTCAAAACGTTTTGAAGGGTTCCTCAGAACGTTTTGAAGGGTTCCTCAGAACGTTTTGAAGGGTTCCTCAAAACGTTTTGAAGGGTTCCTCAGAATGTTTTGAAGGTTCCTCAAAACGTTTTGAAGGGTTCCTCAAAACGTTTTGAAGGGTTCCTCAGGAGAGTTGCTGAAAGCGCAGATTTCCTGTGGATTTTAAAATGTGTGTGCTTCTGGCCGTGACCCCCCCCCCCCCCCCCCCCCCCCCCCCCCCGGAGAGCAGCCCTCGGTGGGGGCCACGGTTCTTCACACTAAAAATAGCTGTCCGTGACATTGCCTGTACGTCGGGGTCCTCTGATGCTCACATTCAGCTTTTCTCCTGCTGGATTTCTGTAGAAACGTTCTGACGTATTGAAATGAGCTGCTGTGCGTCTGGTCAGCCATTTCACTGTCCAGGTCTCAGGGACACACTGGGACAGAACTAGTCCCCCATGAGGACAGGAGGGGAACTGCAGGTCAACAGGACTGTCCAGGTCTCAGGGACACACTGGGACAGAACTAGTCCCCCATGAGGACAGGAGGGGAACTGCAGGTCAACAGGACTGTCCAGGTCTCAGGGACACACTGGGACAGAACTAGTCCCCCATGAGGACAGGAGGGGAACTGCAGGGCAACAGGACTGTCCAGGTCTCAGGGACACACTGGGACAGAACTAGTCCCCCATGAGGACAGGAGGGGAACTGCAGGGCAACAGGACTGTCCAGGTCTCAGGGACACACTGGGACAGAACTAGTCCCCCATGAGGACAGGAGGGACCTGTAGGTCAACAGGACTGGACTGGAGGGGCCCAGGAAGCTTCAGACCGACGAGGGGATTTAAGGTTTTATTGGTCCTGAACTTCTCCTGTTACCTTCAGGAGCATCAGGTCCGTCTGGAAGGAACTTCTTTACATACAGCAAATCAATGTGCATCAAAATGAACTATTAACAAAATGAACTATTAACAAAATGAAGTATAAACAAAATGAAGTATAAACAAAATGAAGTATAAACAAAATGAAGTGGAGGAGTTTTGTGGTTTCTGATCCAGGATTTGAGCAGCAGTGGAAAGTAAAAGTAAAATTACTTTGATAAGACTTCACTCAAGTAAAGGTAACTCATATAAACTGTACTCAGAGTAAAAGTTATTTCTTACACACGCACGCACGCACGCACGCACGCACGCACGCACGCACGCACGCACGCACGCACGCACGCACGCACGCACGCACGCACGCACACACACACACACACACACACACACACACACACACACAGTGTAAAATGGCTTCAGAAGATTTCCGACGATCATGAAGTTTCTGTTTATTTTGTTCGGTTCGTTGTGATTTTGTGGTTGAAAATAAATTCTTGCTTTTTAGTGTGAAACATGCAAATAATGTCCGTCTTTTAAAGGGCGAATTTGCTCTTGAAAAGCTCCTCCTCCATCCTGTTGGCACGCCGTCATGAATGCACAAGACGTGGAACCGAGAGCAGAAGTGCAGTTGGACTGGAACCGTGAGGCAGCGTCGATCAGCGGCTCTTAATGTTGACGGATGGTTTTCTGTTCTGAGCGCAGAACAATGAGGAGCCGGAGCGGCACATCCGTCACGCGGCGCCCGCCGTTGTCAGGTGTATTTCTACATCCTATCTTTGGACGGCAGCAGTCGTAAAGCGCCAGGAGAGGCCGGGCGGGGGGGGGGGGGGGGGGGGGGGGGGGGGTGGGGGGGGGCGCTGCCGGGGGGGGCGGCGCCGTCCGGCCAGCTCATAAACCGCCGCCGTCGCTCAAATGTTTTACGACAACATGCCGGGGAAGTGCGGCGGCAGCGGAGACCTGCACCGGGAGGGGAGTTCTCACGGGGAGCGCTGGGCCTCCCGGGGTGAAGAACCCAGTGAGCGCCTCTCGGCCACACTGGAAACACGTCTGGACACTTGTTTCATTTGCGGCGCAGCTTCTGGCCGCCGGCCGGCGAAGCAGGAAGGTTTGCGCCTCAGACTTGAGCTGCAGAGAAGAAGAAGAAAGACGACGTTGCTTCGTTTCCACTCAGTGTCACACAATGAAAGCCGCTGCGACCCTTCGTTATGCCGCTGCAGCGGCGAGGCCACGGCGGAATTCTAATCAAGGTTTCCCATCTCCGCCGTGGTGGGTGTTCCCAGAGTGGCTTGAAATGTTAATCCAAGATCATTATTTTTAATTGGCTGTATCATAAAATACCATCACACGGCATGTCATGTTGTTCTCTGTGGATCGCTGTGGCATTCTGTGACCTGCTATTAAAAAGAATCAAGAGCCTCCAGATGAAGAGCCAGAAACGGTGCGATGGCGGGAAAATACTGCTGATCGGAACCATCAAATAGAAATCATTTCCTCAAGAGGAGAATAAACCCGTACACCTTCCATCTGCCTCCAGCGTTCACCGTATACAGCTAATTGTTACACACCAAACCAATCTTCAAGTTTATTACATATATTAAGTCCTTTTATCAGTCTGGCCGTCGTGATGAAGATTCTGTGAGGGTTAAAAACATTCCTCTGGGACGTTTATTCTTATTGACGAGCCACTTTCACTGTAGTTTCACTGTAGTGTCACTGTAGTGTCGCTGTAGTTTCACTGTAGTGTCGCTGTAGTTTCACTGTAGTGTCGCTGTAGTGTCACTGTAGTGTCGCTGTAGTTTCACTGTAGTGTCGCTGTAGTGTCGCTGTAGTTTCACTGTAGTTTCACTGTAGTGTCGCTGTAGTTTCACTGTAGTTTCGCTGTAGTGTCACTGTAGTGTCGCTGTAGTGTCACTGTAGTGTCGCTGTAGTTTCACTGTAGTTTCGCTGTAGTTTTGCTGTAGTGTCGCTGTAGTGTCACTGTATTGTCACTGTAGTGTCACTGTAGTGTCAGTGTAGTTTCACTGTAGTGTCGCTGTAGTGTCGCTGTAGTTTCACTGTAGTTTCACTGTAGTGTCGCTGTAGTGTCACTGTAGTGTCACTGTAGTGTCACTGTAGTGTCACTGTAGTTTCACTGTAGTTTCACTGTAGTGTCGCTGTAGTTTCACTGTAGTTTCGCTGTAGTGTCACTGTAGTGTCGCTGTAGTGTCACTGTAGTGTCGCTGTAGTTTCACTGTAGTTTCGCTGTAGTGTCGCTGTAGTGTCACTGTATTGTCACTGTAGTGTCACTGTAGTGTCAGTGTAGTTTCACTGTAGTGTCGCTGTAGTGTCGCTGTAGTTTCACTGTAGTGTCGCTGTAGTGTCACTGTAGTGTCACTGTAGTTTCACTGTAGTGTCACTGTAGTTTCACTGTAGTGTCGCTGTAGTTTCACTGTAGTTTCGCTGTAGTGTCACTGTAGTGTCGCTGTAGTGTCACTGTAGTGTCCCTGTAGTTTCACTGTAGTGTCGCTGTAGTGTCACTGTAGTGTCACTGTAGTTTCACTGTAGTGTCGCTGTAGTGTCACTGTAGTGTCACTGTAGTGTCACTGTAGTGTCACTGTAGTTTAACTGTAGTGTCGCTGTAGTTTCACTGTAGTGTCACTGTAGTTTCACTGTAGTGTTTATTGTAAAATTGTCAACTTGTTTTTCTGAAAACTGCCCAAAGACAAACGTTTTGTAGAACAAACACATTGTTAGCAGATCATTAGCATGTTGTTTTTTTCAGACCTTCAAACATGAAGCTGAAACACAATCGCTTATTTATTTATCAGGTATTTTTCATATATAATATGAATAAAATGTAAATGATTTACAATATCAGGGTGAAAAGCTTTGAACTCATTCGATGTGAATGTGAGCAGAGAAACGTCTCCATTGTGTTTTTTACTAACTGAATTGATCGTCTGCGGTTGTTCCTTCCTTCATGTATTCCTTGCTTGGCGGTGGATCACGGCCCCCTACACGCCAGGGACCCATCAGGAACTGCACTTATTTTTATGTGCGGGACGTTGGCGCAGTCAACTGCACCCTAATGACCCAATGGGCCCCTGAGGGCCGCCCACCACGGCCCGGCGCCGCTCCCTCACGCACAGCCTGATGCTGGACTCGCCACCTCAGCGCTGCAGCGGCGCAGATTACAGATTACAGATTACAGATTACAGATCAGCGTCCGCCAGCAGGAAACTTCTACTCTCTGGGAATCATCTGTGTTTGTCTCAACCGGTCCAACTGACGAATCACAGCAGGGTCACGTGACGACAACAGAGATTACCGCTGAATAAAATCACCATGAACCCTCACAAATAATCAGGATATTGGGAGATGATATATATATATATGTGTATATATATATATATATATATGTATATATATATATGTGGTACTTGTTTAATGGTGGTGATGTTTTACACTGAAACTCTCATCTTCCATCATCTGCCGACCTGAGTGTCGGAAAAATGTAAATGTAGAAATGTTTTGGAATGATTTGTCTAACCCAGGCAGGATGGACGGATAGACGGATGGATGGATGATGGATAGATGGATGGATGGATGATGGATGATGGATGGATGGATGGATGATGGATGGATGATGGATGGATGGAGGGATGATGGATGGATGGATGATGGATGGATGGAGGGATGATGGATGGATGATGGATGGATGGATGGATGGATGATGGATGATGGATGATGGATGGATGGATGGAGGGATGATGGATGGATGGATGATGGATGGATGATGGATGGATGATTGATGATGGATGATGGATGGATGATGGATGGATGATGGATGGATGATGGATGGAGGGATGATGGATGGATGGATGATGGATGATCACACACTGCATGTTTACCAGGACTTTGAGTAACGACACACCAGATCTAAAGCAAAACGTTACGATTCCTCTGCCGACCAACTAAAACAGTTGAAATACTGAAATACTTCCAGTATAAAATGCAGTACTTGTGTTGAATTAGCAGCGACTGTTTGCTGTAAACATGGCCCACGTGACGCTTTGTGAAACCAGGCTGTTCAGAAAGTCCCTTCAACCTGAGATGAGAATCAAACCAGAGCTTCTGGTCGTTTCTTCTGTTTCGAGGAACTTTACTTCATTATTGCTCTCAATTATTCAAATGTGCCACTTTGAAGGAAACGTGAAAAGCCAGACGCGAGCACAAAGGAGCGGCGTGAGTCACGAAGAAGGACTCAGTGCATTTCAAGCACAGTTCCCATCCAGTGTATGAAAAGCTAATCAGTCGACCTGATTGCAGTGAGTGTCCTTTTGTAACATCTTTAATCCGGTGAGTGTTTTAAGAAGTGCATAATTGAAATTCTGTTCAGGATGGCGGCAATTTTCGGCGGCAGGATAATGAGCCATCAGTCGGCCTCGGCTGGCGGCGCCGGGGACGCTTTTAAATGTGACACGTGATGAACCTTTGATGGGTTCACCAGCGACGGCTTCATATTGACAACACTCAGCCGGGACGGGGGACTTCATTTAGTCGTGACCCTCGTCCTCTGCTGGTCCTCATTAAGCAATCAGGCAGATTGAGGATCATTAATGATGTCATTGTCATGCTAATCGCTGCTCTCCGCTCTGGAAGTCCTTCCACCGCGCGACGCGGAGGCCAGTCGCTCTCAGGACGGGTTTGTTCAGCATCCAGCTGAACATTACACACTGTTTGCTCTTAAAATTATTCTAACGGGTCGTCCGGGACCGACGGGTCGTCCGGGACCGACGGGTCGTCCGGGACCGACGGGTCGTCCGGGACCGAGGGGTCGTCCGGGACCGAGGAGTCGTCCGGGACCGAGGAGTCGTCCGGGACCGAGGAGTCGTCCGGGACCGAGGAGTCGTCCGGGACCGAGGAGTCGTCCGGGACCGACGGGTCGTCCGGGACCGACGGGTCATCCGGGACCGAGGAGTCGTCCGGGACCGACGGGTCATCCGGGACCGAGGAGTCGTCCGGGACCGACGGGTCGTCCGGGACCGAGGAGTCGTCCGGGACCGAGGAGTCGTCCGGGACCGACGGGTCGTCCGGGACCGAGGAGTCGTCCGGGACCGAGGAGTCGTCCGGGACCGACGAGTCGTCCGGGACCGAGGGGTCGTCCGGGACCGAGGGGTCGTCCGGGACCGAGGAGTCGTCCGGGACCGACGGGTCGTCCGGGACCGAGGAGTCGTCCGGGACCGAGGAGTCGTCCGGGACCGACGAGTCGTCCGGGACCGAGGGGTCGTCCGGGACCGAGGGGTCGTCCGGGACCGAGGAGTCGTCCGGAGTCGTTCGGGACCGAGGAGTCGTCCGGAGTCGTTCGGGACCGAGGAGTCGTCCGGGACCGACGGGTCATCCGGGACCGAGGAGTCGTCCGGGACCGACGGGTCGTCCGGGACCGAGGAGTCGTCCGGGACCGAGGAGTCGTCCGGGACCGACGGGTCGTCCGGGACCGAGGGGTCGTCCGGGACCGAGGAGTCGTCCGGGACCGAGGAGTCGTCCGGGACCGACGAGTCGTCCGGGACCGAGGAGTCGTCCGGAGTCGTTCGGGACCGAGGAGTCGTCCGGAGTCGTTCGGGACCGAGGAGTCGTCCGGGACCGACGGGTCATCCGGGACCGAGGAGTCGTCCGGGACCGACGGGTCGTCCGGGACCGAGGAGTCGTCCGGGACCGAGGAGTCGTCCGGGACCGACGGGTCGTCCGGGACCGAGGGGTCGTCCGGGACCGAGGAGTCGTCCGGGACCGACGAGTCGTCCGGGACCGAGGGGTCGTCCGGGACCGAGGAGTCGTCCGGGACCGAGGAGTCGTCCGGGACCGACGAGTCGTCCGGGACCGAGGAGTCGTCCGGAGTCGTTCGGGACCGAGGAGTCGTCCGGGACCGACGGGTCATCCGGGACCGAGGAGTCGTCCGGGACCGACGGGTCGTCCGGGACCGAGGAGTCGTCCGGGACCGAGGAGTCGTCCGGGACCGAGGAGTCGTCCGGGACCGACGAGTCGTCCGGGACCGAGGAGTCGTCCGGAGTCGTTCGGGACCGAGGAGTCGTCCGGAGTCGTTCGGGACCGAGGAGTCGTCCGGGACCGACGGGTCATCCGGGACCGAGGAGTCGTCCGGGACCGACGGGTCGTCCGGGACCGAGGAGTCGTCCGGGACCGAGGAGTCGTCCGGGACCGACGGGTCGTCCGGGACCGAGGGGTCGTCCGGGACCGAGGAGTCGTCCGGGACCGACGAGTCGTCCGGGACCGAGGGGTCGTCCGGGACCGAGGAGTCGTCCGGGACCGAGGAGTCGTCCGGGACCGACGAGTCGTCCGGGACCGAGGAGTCGTCCGGAGTCGTTCGGGACCGAGGAGTCGTCCGGGACCGACGGGTCATCCGGGACCGAGGAGTCGTCCGGGACCGACGGGTCGTCCGGGACCGAGGAGTCGTCCGGGACCGAGGAGTCGTCCGGGACCGACGGGTCGTCCGGGACCGAGGAGTCGTCCGGGACCGACGAGTCGTCCGGGACCGAGGGGTCGTCCGGGACCGAGGAGTCGTCCGGAGTCGTTCGGGACCGAGGAGTCGTCCGGAGTCGTTCGGGACCGAGGAGTCGTCCGGGACCGATGGGTCATCCGGGACCGAGGAGTCGTCCGGGACCGAGGAGTCGTCCGGGACCGACGAGTCGTCCGGGACCGAGGGGTCGTCCGGGACCGAGGAGTCGTCCGGAGTCGTTCGGGACCGAGGAGTCGTCCGGAGTCGTTCGGGACCGAGGAGTCGTCCGGGACCGACGGGTCATCCGGGACCGAGGAGTCGTCCGGGACCGACGGGTCGTCCGGGACCGAGGAGTCGTCCGGGACCGAGGAGTCGTCCGGGACCGACGGGTCGTCCGGGACCGAGGGGTCGTCCGGGACCGAGGAGTCGTCCGGGACCGACGAGTCGTCCGGGACCGAGGGGTCGTCCGGGACCGAGGAGTCGTCCGGAGTCGTTCGGGACCGAGGAGTCGTCCGGAGTCGTTCGGGACCGAGGAGTCGTCCGGAGTCGTTCGGGACCGAGGAGTCGTCCGGAGTCGTTCGGGACCGAGGAGTCGTTCGGGACCGATGGGTCGTCAGCTGCTGCACACTCACATGAGTAGAACGACTCAGTTTGGTTCAGGAACCAGAAAATCCTTTGGCCTCGATCAGGAGAAAATCTTGTAACTGGAATTTTACCTCGATGGATTTTGTTCTTTTTTCTCAGATTTGAGCAGATTTGAAGATTTATATAGTTTCTGCTGCCATTTTCTGCCTTGTTTTGTTGTTTTTAGCTCCTTTAGCTCCTTTAGCTCCTCTATGTTTTCTATCTTGTTTCTCATCTCGGCTGTCGGACTCAAAAGGGTTCGGGTCCATTTCATTTCAGCTGTTTGATCTTTAAACTTACTAAATGAATATGAAGTCTTCTGGATCAGATCTTGTCCTTCCTGTGGGATTTCCCTCTGGATGAGTTCCACCTGTGCCCCCCCCCCCCCACCCCTCCCTTTTATTTCATCCAAGGTCTCTTCTGTGATCCTTCTAATGGTTGGTTGTAATTAAAGAAGTTACTTCCTGCTCTCCATCCTTGAAGGACGAGCTGATTACAACATTTCCTCCTCGAGGCTGAAGGAGTAAACACGTTTGTTTGTTTGTTTGTTTGTTTGTTTCAACGTGTTCTTCATGTTTCTATCATCGGCTGATCCCACTGTTATGCATGTGAATCAACGTTAGTTTTCACATTAAGCGATTCTTCGCAGTAAGAATCCGGTCCAAGAGGATGATTTGGGAGAAAAATCATCCGAATGCTGAAACCCGACTCTGACGGGGACGTAGGACGAGTCTTGATGAGACAGACAGATGGACAGACAAATGACTTACTGTATCATGTGGCGCTCTCCAAATATAATGTTCCTGCTAATATCATTTCCATTAAGTGCAGTAATTAGCTGCATAGTGAAGTTGTGTTGGGAGAAGCGAGCCTGGTGGTCTCGTTTCAAACGATCCATTACATTAGTCACTGGTGCCGTTTGTCTCTACAAGCTGTTGTGAGCAAACAGTGGGAGCTGCTGAGCTGCGGGAGGGAAAGTCGCTCTGCAGCGGGAGTTTCTAACTGCCACCATCCATCAGCGCTTCCTCCTGCAGCTCCTGGCGTCGGCACAACGCCGGTCGGACCAAGACGCACATGCCTTCGTGATCTTTGGGGAAATTCTGATTCTTGGCCTCACAAAAATAAAGACGAACATGAAATCAATCCCAAGAATACATCGTTCGTAGCGCGTGCTAAACATGAACGCAGATAAGACTCACAGTAAGGTTGTTTATCTGTGACAACTGAAACCCAACCTTTGATTCCAGGTTCGCTTTAGCAGCACATGCTGGGGGGCCAGGGTCTGACTCAGGGACCCCAAAGGTTAAAGGTCACCAGGGTCCCAGCAGGTGGGAACTGGAGCCCCAGGACGCTTCCACACAGGATTGTGCAAATACATGTTTTTTATTCAGTTTTCGTTTTACTAGCACACCTGAAACGTTTTCAAAAGTCAAAATGACCTAAAGTTTTAGAATAGCTGAAAAGGCTAAAAGAGCTTAAACAGCTGAAAAGGCTAAAAGAGCTTAAACAGCTGAAAAGGCTAAAAGAGCTTAAACAGCTGAAAAGGCTAAAAGAGCTTAAACAGCTGAAAAGGCTAAAAGAGCTTAAACAGCTGAAAAGGCTAAAAGAGCTTAAATAGCTGAAAAGGCTAAAAGAGCTTAAACAGCTGAAAAGGCTAAAAGAGCTTAAATAGCTGAAAAGGCTAAAAGAGCTTAAACAGCTGAATAGACTAAAAGAGCTTAAATAGCTGAAAAGGCTAAAAGAGCTTAAATAGCTGAAAAGGCTAAAAGAGCTTAAACAGCTGAAAAGGCTAAAAGAGCTTAAACAGCTGAAAAGGCTAAAAGAGCTTAAACAGCTGAAAAGGCTAAAAGAGCTTAAACAGCTGAAAAGGCTAAAAGAGCTTAAATAGCTGAAAAGGCTAAAAGAGTTTAAACAGCTGAAAAGGCTAAAAGAGCTTAAATAGCTGAAAAGGCTAAAAGAGCTTAAATAGCTGAAAAGGCTAAAAGAGCTTAAACAGCTGAAAAGGCTAAAAGAGCTTAAATAGCTGAAAAGGCTAAAAGAGCTTAAATAGCTGAAAAGGCTGAAAAGGAAAATAAGCCACATTTTTAAATGATTAGAAACAACTGAAACATGAAAATAAAGGTTCAGACGTCTAAAAGAACCAAAATTAAGAAAGAAGATAAAACAGTGAAATGGTTAAAGGGACTAGAAGCGAGTCCAGAAATGTTTTTTTTTTTTTTTTTTATCAAATCGTCAATAAACTAACTAACTAGTCTCTTTATTAAAGAGGTTTTATTTTGTATCGATACATGTCTGTGGTCACCCCCGACCTCCACGCCACCCCCCCCCCCCGACACCCCCGTCATGGACGGGGAGGCACATAAGGTGAATCTCAGAATAAAGTCCGGGACCTCTCTCACTTTGAAAAGTTTCAAAGCGACTGGCCATTCTGTGAAATCACTCTTGGTAGCAGAGAAGAGCTGGAGGTGTTAATTTCATGGGTTAGGTCTTAAATTGAGCTCCGCAATTTTCCTCCTGAGTAGATTAGAGGAAGGTCTGACTGTCCCCAGGTGAGGCGGCGCTCGCATCACATATTGATTCCTCCCACCTCCACTGACCCCCTCCCAGTCCCCGGACCCCCGCGGCTCTGCGCCGTGTTTACCGGGGGGGGAGGAGGGGGGGGGGGGGGGGGGGGGCAACAGCTGCTCTGACTGTGGGTCAAACCGCCGGCGCTCCTCGATGTGTCTGGTTCTACGGCAGAGCAGGAACTCCGTCCTCAGGCGGAGACACATTTCATTACCTCAATCTCACCAGGTCACTGTGTGTGTGTGTGTGTGTGTGTGTGTGTGTGTGTGTGTGTGTGTGTGTGTGTGTGTGTGTGTGTGTGTGTGGCAGAGCAAAGATTCTTCTTTTCTAATGAACATATTTAAGTTTAATAAAGTACATTTTCACTTATGAGCACTTGTCGTATCAAAAGTAGGTCGATTTAATTCATGTTGCACGTTTCACTGATAGAAAATAGAAAGTCTTTCAGGATAAGACAAATATAATATATATAATATATATAATGTAGTTGTGTATTGATTCACATCAGGTCTTTATGAACAAAAAGCTGCGACATTGTGAACAAACCAGTGAATGAATTGGAGACGACCAAGCGACAGAACAGCAGCGTTTAATGACGTTTAATCACATCTGATGCCGAGACGTTTGTTGTATTTGTGGCAAATGTAGTTTTCCGTTTGCGACGATGAGCCGAAATGTGATTCAAGGTGAATAATGAACCTGCCATCAGAAGTCCCGACGTCCTCCGGCCAGTCACACCCTGGTTCTTCCACCGCTGAGCTCTTCTCACTCACACATGTTCAATCCTTCTATCCCAACACAAACTTACGCAGAAAAGTTGCAAGTGAAAATGAGAAGCTTTGTTTTCAACGGGCGTCTTGGCCCGGCTATAATTCCTAATTAAATTTTCTCATTGAAAGCTCATTCCAGAAAGGTAGAGAACGGCGCTGCCTCTGCATTGTAATTGAGTTGGAAACGAGCAGCCGGCGCACTGAGCCGGTCTGCCTTTTAAAGAATAATGGCGTCGTTTGTTTGGTGTCCATTAACAAGGAACGCCGTTTTATTAATTCCTCAACTTGGTTTCCTGCATCTTCCTAATTAATTCCATTTTGTTTTTCCCGCTAAGGAAGCTTCTGCAGATTAATGATGTGGAACAAAAATGTTGTCGGGATGCTGATGTGTTTCATCTACATGGGGTGAAATTTCTGTCATTAGATACAAATGCCTGATGACTCCGACTTTCCTCTTCCTCTTCTTCTTCTTCTTCACTCCTTCCCCCCGCGCAGCCAGTGTCGGAGTCCTTTGCCCGAAGGCTTCATTCTGCCTGTGTAATTGATTGGACCTGCAAAGAAATCAAATGATTGCAATGGAAGCAGGGAAAAAACACACACAAAAAGAGATGTCATGTGTCCTACCACCTACCGAGACCAAATATGCCCGTTTTATGTTGGTGTTATGGAGCTCAAATGGATTTTCTACCCTCATGAAAACCCATTTCTTTGACAGCAGACGAGAGGAAATGAATACAAACGCATCGGTTGGATGTGAGTATGTACTTCATTCTGTGGAAATTGTTTGTTTAATACGATTAAGAAGATTTTCCACAAGCGTCACACACTCGGCTGTCCATCCAAGATAAACATGCAGGGATCAGTTAACCAGAGCTGCTGCTTCCAGCTCACAATCGGCGCTCGTCATCATCAAAGTCCAGTTTGTTTGAAAAAGAAAACAAGTCAAAACGCCTCAAGAACCCGAGCAGGAGCTGCGACTCCCACCAAACATGGTGCAAAGAGTTTTGAGAGATGATGATGTTTGAAGGCTTGTGGTTTGGCACTGGAGCTGTTCTTCATGCTGCCATGGTCCTAGCTTAGCATTAGCGCCCGGTGCTATAGACGAGGCCCAGATGTAAACAATGATGATCTCTCGAGAGGTAAACCACCCCCAATTCTAGCACCACGATTCTGGAATGTGCAGCTTCACCACTGCTGTCCCGATCACTTTCCTCACCCGGGTTCTTAGTCCCGTCAGGCCTGGCGCCCTCTACTGGCCAGGCGTCATATAGCGATGTAACAGTTAAACTCAGGGAATTTCAGATAAAGACGGAAATGAATTAGGAATCTGAGGTGCTTACGGAGGCATTACTGAATAACTCTTTCAAACTGGTGTAGTTCTAGAAACACACCTGAGGTCAAGGTACAGAACAGCAAGGAAACACTGTCTTCTTACTAAGACGTGATTGAAACATTCAAAGGGACCCTTAAACTTAGGATTACTTGGTAACTAGTGAAGAGTCTTCAGAATCTAAGCAAGAGAATTTGATTAAATCTGCTGCACATTCCAGAAAGTCAAATAAATCACGCCAGTGGAGTCCAGCGCTGTGCAAAGGGAGTAAACCGGAGTGCAGTTCTTTGCTCAAGGGCAAGTCAACGTACGTACACGACAAGGTAGGGAATAGTACTCACAACATTGTTCTTGTAAGAGAACAGAACAACTGAGTCGCAATGTGTCGTCCTGTCAATTTCAACAATGAAGTGTCGTCCAGACCTGCGCTAGCCTCAAACCTTTCACACAACTGATTAAAAACATGTCAGATATTTAACGAATGCCAGTCAATGCTGCAGTTATTCTGCTGAAACAAAGCTGCATGGCTGCTTTTGTTGTTCTGCCACTTCTTGGAAACTGCACATCTAAGATTAAAACTGGAGGCGAGAGAGAGAAAGAAGCTTATTCTCAAAGGACTTTCCTGATACTAACTATGCTGTGCAGACGAGCGTGAAAACGGCCTCTGTGCAGAGACCAGGGCATCAATGGCAATTAATGCAAGTGGTGTCTCAGACAAGGAGGCTAATGAGTTTTAATATACATGCAGGTGAGGGCGAGCTGAGTTGCTGAAGCCCTTAATGAACCCATGACAGCCTAATTAGCCACAATTTACAATTCTGGGACTCTAATCAGAAGCAGTGAAACGCTGCCACACATCTCTGTATGAATGAGTCTTTTTCAATGCTCCAATCTGCTGCCTTGATTGATAATTGCCTGTTCTTTCTGTCTCACTAGTCCTATATGTGGATTGTCTCTTGACCAAATCTAGAACCATGTGGAAGACGTCTTGACAGTCGTTAATCCTAAATGCATGTATACACACTTATAACACACCAGCTTTGATCCAATCAATCAAAATGAAAGGCTTCACCCTAACCCTAACCTAACCTAACCCTAACCTAACCCTAACCTAACCCTAACCTAACCCTAACCTAACCCTAACCAAACCCTACCCTAACCCTACCCTAACCCTACCCTAACCCTAACCTAACCCTACCCTAACCCTAACCTAACCCTATCCTAACCCAAACCCTTTGATCCAATCAATCAAAATGAAAGGCTTCACCCTAACCCTAACCTAACCTAACCCTACCCTAACCCTAACCCTAACCTAACCTAACCCTACCCTAACCCTAACCCTAACCAAACCTAACCCTACCCTTACCCTAGCCCTTTTTAATATTGAAAAACACTGTTTTAAAAGTATGACCTGTTGCCAGTGCTTTTCTTCATTTTGTAAATCACCTAACCCTAACCCCTAACCCTAACCCCTAACCCCTAACCCTAACCCCTAACCCTAACCCTAAACCCTAAACCCTAAACCCTAAACCCTAACCTCTAACCCCTAACCCCTAACCCCTAACCCCTAACCCTACCTCTAACCCTTCTGGAGTTTCTAGCTATCTTGAGATCTTGTGTATTTGACATTCCCAAACTTCCTCTACGATGCAAGTGGTCACGACCTTTAGACACGAACAACAATGAATAAAAAGGTCACAGAGAAACAGAGTGTCTATAAAAGGCCAAACAGTGAAGAAGGATGTTGTGGAGCTGCTTCCTGATAGCCGTCCTTTGTTGCACATACCTTCCCCACTAAATCCCACCATGACGCCAGGGCGCTAACGCCTGCTACGTGGATATATCCGCTCTCTCCAGGCGTGAAATTACGGCTGATCTTTTCAGTAGCTTCTACACCATGTGTATTGTCCAACTAAGCAGATTCCCATCTTGTCCTTGCAGAGGTAAACACACGGCGGAGTGTATCGGCTCATCACGGCTGAGTGATTACACACCGCTATAAGAGCCCAACCAGATGCAGGCGTGTCGAGGCATTATGGGTATTCTCCACGGCCCACAAAGGAGTGTAACACAAACGATAGGCAGGTATTAAAGCAGGTTCCCATGATGGCAGAGTACCGGGAGGACTGCACCTGTAATGATCCCCAAGCACCTCGGAGATTAGAGACTTGGAACAAGGAAATGATGGGAATGTTTCTGCTTTTTCAGCTTCAACATTGAGACGCCAGTAAAGAGCAGGTTGTCTCATTCTCGTTTGTTCATTGCTAAACTTGCCTGTTTTATTTGTCTATGACGTGTCTAATGTAGAACCCTGGACCAGAACCAGGGTTCGGGTTAGTTAGTTAGTGAGTTAGTTAGTTAGGCAAGTAGCCAGGAGCCGTCGCCCACGTTTCAGCAGGTGCCAGTGTTGATGTTTTACAGGAACTTCTAGCATCAGAGGTTGCTCTTTGTTTACTGTTTGCATCAGTGTTTAAATTCTCTTCATGTACGTTGAGACGTCTGGCTGAGATGTAGGGTGTGTTTGTAAAAACCACACCCTTCTGGAAACGCAACAGAAGCTTCAAATCTGAGTGCTTGCAGCTCGAGATGTGTTGCTTTGGAGTTTGTTTCTTTGCTAGCAAGCTTCAAACATCTGAGAAAACAAAAGCATGGCTGTTGTCTGGAACCCCCTAAACCGAGGACATTTGTCGAGGCTACAACGAACGCCGCGTCTCCCAAGAGAGCAATTTGTGGTCAAATGATGTGTGAGTGAGTCGTGGCTGTGCTTCTGTTTTAACACCACACACTGCGGCTTGTTCGTTTCCTCCTCAGACTGTAGAGACTCGGAGTGGAATGTCTCCGGTTCCTCACGTGTCCCTCCAGTCGCACTGAAGATTCTCTAGCTTCGGTTTGCGCCGTCGTCTTCGCGGCCGCCGCAGCTTGAGCTGAATTTTAACAGCATTGTTGTGCAATCTGTCAAAACAATAAGTAAGCCGATTTGTATACAAAGGGACAGAATGTAATTCCAAATGAGAGTTGGGGTTACTCATCCCTCTTCACTGCCTGTGACAGGTAATTCTTCAGGGTTCAAATATTTCTGGATCACATAATAATCATATTTCACATTTAAGTCTTTTCACTACTGACCTGCTTCGTTTTTCTTGTAGTTAAATGACATCACAAAGATTAAAGGCAGCTATTAAAGCCAAATCCACTTATGTTTGCCAGGGGATGATGTGAAACTCCAATTGGAGTTTGGGCTTTAGCAGTTTCATTTTGATTTGGATGGGATTTTCTGATCCTTTGCATAAAGCCACAAAAGAGCCCTCCACCTGCTGCGAAGCTAAATTAATATGAATGTTTTATTTCATGGGGATTGGAAGAGTCAATCATTCCCTGACAGGAGGGATGGAGGGATGGAGGGATGGAGGGATGGAGAGCAGAGAGCGAGGATTACTGCTGGTACAGTCTGAGCAACAACACGCGTCATGTACAGTGTATGGTGGAGGTTCACCTCCGCCTTTCTTCTGTTTATTACAACTGCTCAGAGAGAGAGAGAGAGAGAGAGAGAGAGAGATTAAACAGAGCGTGATGCTGAGCCTTTCTGTTCTATCACAGAATACATGATTTCTCTTCACACAATCTTTTATTCAACCAGTGACCAGATTTGATAACTTAATCTGACCCATCATACAAAAAAGTGACAGTGAGGTTTACACAGTGATGTACAGGCAGGGGCAGCACTGCTAGCACTGCTAGCACTGCTAGCACTGCTAGCACTGCTAGCCCTATCAAAAATTATTTTTCCTTTTTTTTTAATAATTAAAAAGTGATTCTGAAATCCGTGTCTGGAGTCAATTAGCGACTTTAGCAACTTTATGCAGAAGACGACTGGTTCTATTTTGTGGAGCTCAAATCTCCTACGTCCTCTAAACGCACCACAGCTCCTGTCCTCTGCTGGGCTAGCGGAGGAAAGCTTTGCTAGCCTCTGATGGAAGCTGGACGCTGCTATTGGGTCAAAATGTTTAGTGACAGTTTCATCAGCTAATCAGATGTTGAGGTGTTGTTGACAGAACGCCCTCGGGCCAGCAGAGGTTCTGGCGCTGGTCTGGGTGTGGCCGTTGAAATGAGCTTGTCTGATTGGCCGGTGGGCCGGAGGTGACGAGGCTCTGCTGGTACCGGCTCCTCTGGACTGATGGCGGCTGATTTAACACTCAGATCCACGATATGACAGTTGTTCTTGTTCTTATGGACGAATTGGCCTTGAGGCACAGCAATTTGCAGGTTGACACCGTCCATCCATCATCCATCCATCCATCATCCATCCATCATCCATCCATCCATCCATCCATCCATCCATCCATCATCCATCCATCCATCCATCCATCCATCCATCCATCATCCATCCATCCATCCATCCATCATCCATCCATCCATCCATCCATCCATCCATCCATCATCCATCCATCCATCCATCCATCCATCCATCCATCCATCCATCCATCCATCCATCATCCATCCATCATCCATCCATCCATCCATCCATCCATCCATCCATCCATCCATCATCCATCCATCCATCCATCCATCCATCCATCCATCCATCCATCCATCCATCCATCCATCCATCCATCCATCCATCCATCCATCCATGACTGGTTTCTGACTGGTTTCTCACCTCAGACGTGGGACTTGAGACGCGTTGCTATGGCGACGCCGGCAGCAGTTGTTCATGGTCCGTGTGTTTGGAGGAACAGTCATAATCACACGTCTGTGCAGTGGCTGTAATCCGCTGCCAAACGCTGTGTTTGCCGCCGCTGTGGCTACTTGATATGTGGGATGCAGAGTTGATTTGGGATAAGGAGGGATTATCAGAAGGTAAACTCACACAGTGCAGACTCAATTTACTCTGCCTCTCTGTGAGGCAGCCTCACATTCCTCCTCAACAGGAAATAAAGAGCGACTCAATTCAAGGCCTAAAGTGAAGCTCATTGGGTATTCATGCCAAATTTTGGTTTATGGTGGATTTGTATGTGACCAGCACTTTTCATGAGCCACAGAATGACATAAATTACAACGGAGAAGACGATATCGCATTAAAGATGCTGGTAGTAAATCTGTCATGTCTAAATTTATTGTCACACTGAGTATTTCACCAAACTCTTCTACAGTAGATTCTTCAAATTAGTCAAACCTGCTCTGTGGTTGTCCTTCAATATAATTAATCCCAGGAGATCCTTTGATTTGCTTTTTGACTTTTGTGCTGCAAGATTTCCAGATTTATCAATTGTTGCACTTTCAAGGGAAAACAATCGTTTTTTTCATGTTGAATTATTTTGGTGGCATTTTTACAAAGTACAAACTCACCAACTCCCTGATCATCATGTGAGAGGAGCCACAGGAAGTCTGTCGCTTTTTCTTACAACTGCTTCTGATCCAAGGACACATCAACATATTGACGTTGTGAATTCTTTATTCTCAGGGATTGGGACTTACTTTTTTGACATTATTACACCCAAACGTACATTTTCATGGACATAAAGCCATGAGATTGTAATTTCTTGTTCTTCAGTCAAATATACATTTCTTCGGAGGTTCTTAATGTGGTTTCTTTCATAAGCTTAGCAGTTCCAGTATCACTGAGATGTGTTCTGAGCAGGAATCCCTGTGCTGCAGTCGGGACCCTCTGAACTCGTGTACAACACCGATAACAGACACATGATCAGCGGAACTGATTGATATCCACTAATTGCCTCTGGAGTCATCTTGCAAACCTGAGGTTGGTGGTTTCATTTCCCCTCTTGGCCTGAGTTAAACTGTCCTTGGGCAAGATCATGATCTCCAAGTTTCTCCAAGGTTCAGACGGTTCTGTTGATACAAGCGTCCCAGAACACGTCGGCTCATGCGTCCATACAGACATTAATACAAGGAGACGTGATCAGAACCTGCTCCTGACGTCTCGGTGTCAGAAGATCAACAGTTCCAGCAGCAGCAGACACACTGGCGACGGTGCAGTTAGTCTGCCGGGCCACGGGAGGGCGCTGTGGCTTGTTTTGATAATTAAACCTTCATGATGTGTAGATGTGTAAATGTAAATGTAGAGAAGCTGACGTTCTAGTGGCTGATGAGGAACCAGAGGTTCTCAGAGTGTCTCCAGTAGTAAACTACTGATCTGGAGGATGGAACTAGAACTAGAACTAGAACTAGAACTAGAACTAGAACCACGACGCGGCGGCCATGTTGGTTCACTGGCGCAGCAGCAGGAGGAAGTATTTACCACGAGGGGGGGTCTAGTAACAGTTCTCTATAGTCTCTGCAGGGGGAATAAGGTTCTGCCTTTGTTGCCTTTGTTCTTAATGCTGAAACGCTTCACATTGTTCTCATTGCCTCACATGTAGGAACTTTGTCGACAGTTGAACTTTGACCTTCCAGAGGATCCTGAGGGTGGAAACCACTGATTTCATATATTATGGAGCAACCCCCCCCCCCCCCCCCCCCCAAAATGTGGCCAGACGTGACTGAAGGTCTTGTTGGCGTCTCTCTGCTCCGGCTGCTGCTGCTGCTGCTTCACGCTGCCATCAATCTGCAGCGCTGCTTAATTACGTCCATGTTTGCGTGATGTCATGTTTGCACGCGCCTCCAGCCACCCGTGTCGTAACAAAACGTGGTGGTGCCAGGAGGTCCTTGGCCTCCAGCCACCCGTGTCGTAACAAAACGTGGTGGTGCCAGGAGGTCCTTGGCCTCCGGGGGCTCGTCACCACTGCTGCTTATTGACCCCGGTTGTCACATCGTGTAGCGGCGAACACCCTGCGTCGCCATTCCAGCCCACAATTAATCACCGTGGCAGCGCGTTGTGCCGAGTGGCGAGGAGCCGCCGCCTCGGACTTGATAAATCACCCGCCGATGGAAGGGAACGCTGCGCCAGAGGGCCCTGAACACAATCCAGCCACGGAGAGACGGGATCAACGAGGCTCGGCGCTCCAGGTCCACATCGTCGGGACGCATCGACCACGAGTGGAGACACTGATGTTCTCCCAGACAAACCTCCGTCTTCTTCCTTCTCCTCCACCAGTTGTGCCACATGATCCATCAGCACCGAGCTGGCACCGAGCCAACCTCAGGTCGAGAACCCAGAACCAGAACGCTCAGTGATGAGAGGTTCCACCTGGAGACACACACACATTACATTATGTGCATTATTTTTGTCTTATTCTGAAAGACTTTCTCATTTCTATCAGTGAAACGTGCAACATGAATTAAATCCACCTACTTTTGATACGACAAGTGCTCATAAGTGAAAACGTACTTTATTCAACTTAAATATGTTCATTAGAAAAGAAGAATCTTTGCTCTGCCACACACACACACACACGCACGCACGCACGCACGCACGCACGCACGCACGCACACACACACACACACACACACACACACACACACACACACACACACACACACACACACACACGCGCACGCACGCACGCACGCACGCACGCACGCACACACACACTCTCCTTTTTACCTTGTGCTGCCAACAACTAGTCTTCTCACAGTTAATCTTTCTTTCATTTCTTTCTCAATCGACTGATTTAAACAAATGTTTTTAAAAAAGAATCAAGTTCATCCTGTTTAATTTGTGTTAATTTTATTTTGAATGAAACTCAAGAGCCAAAACATACCATCTCCCCTGGACCATGACAAATGTAGACAAGAAAATACATTAAATATGATCAAAAAATACAAATGAAGAAAAAAGAATTCCAAAATTCACAAAATATATTGTATATCAATAAGCTGAATATATATAATATATATCAGTACAACGGGCTCCCTTCCTTGAAACATTCCTGTTGAACAGTGGAATTCAGAGACAGTCGTCGTTCTTCTACAAACATAATAAAAGGTACAGACGAACTGTGAATGGTAAACAGACTTCACTTTTCCACCGCAGCTTCACATCGTTCTTCACATTCACCGTTTCGTTTTGTGGTAATTAGTGGTTTTGTTTGTTTCCATCTTGCTGCTCTTTTGTTTATTAAATTAGTGACAGTTGAACTTTAAGGCCTTGTAGTGAAGAAGCTGCTTTTCTCTCTCACATTAGAGGAAACATTGTTCAGTTAATGGGAATTACTCCTTTGTTGTAATGTTCTGTGTTTGGTTCTGTTGGATTTCTGTAACCGAGAGCGACCAGTCAAACCCAAACCTCCCTGTTGTTCTTACTTCCTCTCTCTGCGTCTCCGACTTCGCTGAGCCGGGTTCCAGATGTGAAGAAGATGTAGGTTCCAGATGTTAAGAAGATGTAGGTTCCAGATGCTAAGAAGATGTAGGTTCCAGATGTGAAGAAGATGTAGGTTCCAGATGTTAAGAAGATGTAGGTTCCAGATGCTAAGAAGATGTAGGTTCCAGATGTGAAGAAGATGTAGGTTCCAGATGTTAAGAAGATGTAGGTTCCAGACGTTAAGAAGATGTAGGTTCCAGACGTTAAGAAGATGTAGGTTCCAGATGTTAAGAAGATGTAGGTTCCAGACGTTAAGCAGATGTAGGTTCCAGACGTTAAGCAGATGTAGATCCAGACGTTAAGAAGATGTAGGTTCCAGACGTTAAGAAGATGTAGGTTCCAGATGTTAAGAAGATGTAGGTTCCAGACGTTAAGAAGATGTAGGTTCCAGACGTTAAGAAGATGTAGGTTCCAGATGTTAAGAAGATGTAGGTTCCAGACGTTAAGCAGATGTAGGTTCCAGATGTTAAGAAGATGTAGGTTCCAGACGTTAAGAAGATGTAGGTTCCAGACGTTAAGAAGATGTAGGTTCCAGACGTTAAGCAGATGTAGGTTCCAGACGTTAAGAAGATGTAGGTTCCAGATGTTAAGAAGATGTAGGTTCCAGATGTTAAGAAGATGTAGGTTCCAGATGTTAAGAAGATGTAGGTTCCAGATGTTAAGAAGATGTAGGTTCCAGATGTTAAGAAGATGTAGGTTCCAGATGTTAAGAAGATGTAGGTTCCAGACGTTAAGCAGATGTAGATCCAGACGTTAAGAAGATGTAGGTTCCAGACGTTAAGAAGATGTAGGTTCCAGATGTTAAGAAGATGTAGGTTCCAGACGTTAAGAAGATGTAGGTTCCAGACGTTAAGAAGATGTAGGTTCCAGATGTTAAGAAGATGTAGGTTCCAGACGTTAAGCAGATGTAGGTTCCAGATGTTAAGAAGATGTAGGTTCCAGACGTTAAGAAGATGTAGGTTCCAGACGTTAAGCAGATGTAGGTTCCAGACGTTAAGAAGATGTAGGTTCCAGATGTTAAGAAGATGTAGGTTCCAGATGTTAAGAAGATGTAGGTTCCAGATGTAAAGAAGATGTAGGTTCCAGACGTTAAGAAGATGTAGGTTCCAGACGTTAAGAAGATGTAGGTTCCAGACGTTAAGCAGATGTAGGTTCCAGACGTTAAGAAGATGTAGGTTCCAGATGCTAAGAAGATGTAGGTTCCAGATGTGAAGAAGATGTAGGTTCCAGATGTTAAGAAGATGTAGGTTCCAGACGTTAAGAAGATGTAGGTTCCAGATGCTAAGAAGATGTAGGTTCCAGATGTTAAGAAGATGTAGGTTCCAGACGTTAAGAAGATGTAGGTTCCAGACGTTAAGAAGATGTAGGTTCCAGATGTTAAGAAGATGTAGGTTCCAGATGTTAAGAAGATGTAGGTTCCAGATGTTAAGAAGATGTAGGTTCCAGATGCTAAGAAGATGTAGGTTCCAGATGTTAAGAAGATGTAGGTTCCAGACGTTAAGAAGATGTAGGTTCCAGATGTTAAGAAGATGTAGGTTCCAGATGTTAAGAAGATGTAGGTTCCAGATGTTAAGAAGATGTAGGTTCCAGATGTTAAGAAGATGTAGGTTCCAGATGTTAAGAAGATGTAGGTTCCAGACGTTAAGAAGATGTAGGTTCCAGACGTTAAGAAGATGTAGGTTCCAGACGTTAAGAAGATGTAGGTTCCAGATGTTAAGAAGATGTAGGTTCCAGATGTTAAGCAGATGTAGGTTCCAGATGTTTAGAAGGTTCCAGGGTGGAGGCCACCAGCCGCTCTCCACCCGCGGTTGAAGGTTTTAAAAACAGCTGTTTGCTGCAACGTGTCACTGGTGTCATTAGTCTGAAGCTTCTGCTGGTTGTTGGAACCAAAGAGTCTGAGTCTCTGCTGACGAGTCACGGTCAAGGTTCAGGACCAGCTGACAGCCAGCAGTCACATCTGTGAGGCTCTGACAGGAGGGAAGCTGTGAGTGACAGCTGTGCTGCACGGATCCACAAGTGGCTGGAATGGGACTTACTAAAATAGAAGCCCTTCAATGTGCACAATGCTTTGATTGGTTTATTTAGAGAAGAAAAGTCCCGTCTGCTTGGAGTGCTGAACAGAAATGTTGCTTTTAGAGCAAACTGAGGACTGAAGGTAATGGTGGGACGGATTTAGAGCCTTTATTCTCTTGATTCTGAACTCAGAACAACCCAGGTCCGTTTCTCCTTCAAGGACAATCCTGTGGAACAAACACAGACTACATAGAAAACATTTATCAGGTGTTTTGTTTTTTAAATCATTCTTCTAAATGTCACAGATCTGTGATGTTACATACGGCATACTTCAATTTGGGCCTTTGTGATCAATTCCTGTTGCATTTGAAAACAAGTGAACACCTTTTCTGCTGCCATGGAAATCAGAGCAAGTTGTAATCAAGGGCAAGAAATAGCCTGGAGAAGAAGAAAGGACTCAGAAAGCAGATTCCCTGAAGACAGCGAGAGCTAATCATCAGTTTGTACTTTGCTGATTCCAGGCTAATCACGTCTGGGTCATGTGATCCACCTGCAGCCACAAGAGAAGGAAACCAATGTCTGTTCTTCATGACGGAGTTCCCTGGAGTTCTGAGGCTGATAATATTTACTGCAATTAAACGCCTCAATTTGAGCACCAGACACCAGCAGGACCCCCACAGTGGGACATGAAGGGACACGTCCACAGCTAGCTCTGTTGAAAGACCTGATAGTTCTCTTCACAATAAGATGCACTTGGTCACAGTAACAGTTCCTGGTCATGGGTCCTGGTCCGGGTCCAGGTCCAGGTCCAGGTCCAGGTCCAGGTCCAGGTCCAGGTCCAGGTCCGAGGCTGTAAAAGCCCCGATGCAGGAAGAGCTTCACATAATGTGGACCGGGGAGGGAAAGCCTTGGAGATCCTGGAAATGTTTCTGAGAGCCGATCTGCTTCGTTTGAAGGAAAGAAGTCAGGAACCAATGAGCCACAGTTTTATCTTGACAGTCTCGCTGCGGCAGACAAACGTCACTTCCTGTTTCCTGTCCCCGCGCTGCTGGACACAACATCGGTTCTGTTGACTGAAAACCTCGTTGATTCCAGATTCTCTATCCGGACTTTGCATGTTGAGTTTCTACAAGCAGCAGGACTTTGTTTCACAGTCAACCAACATTCTGGAAGGACTGGAAACGAGCACAAGGCCCAATGCCCAACAGTCTCAAGGCCTTGAGTCTAGGACATGGGTGGACGTCTGTCTTTGACCATTGAGTCTAGAAGACGGGTGGACGTCTGTCTTTGACCATTGAGTATAGACGACGGGTGGACATCTGTCTTTGAACAATGAGTCTAGAAGACGGGTGGACATCTGTCTTTGACCATTGAGTCTAGAAGACGGGTGGACGTCTGTCTTTGACCATTGAGTCTAGAAGACGGGTGGACATCTGTCTTTGACCATTGAGTCTAGAAGATGGGTGGACGACTGTCTTTGACCAATGAGTCTAGAAGACGGGTGGACGTCTGTCTTTGACCAATGAGTCTAGAAGACGGGTGGACGTCTGTCTTTGACCAATGAGTCTAGAAGATGGGTGGACGTCTGTCTTTGACCAATGAGTCTAGAAGACGGGTGGACGTCTGTCTTTGACCAATGAGTCTAGAAGACGGGTGGACGACTGTCTTTGACCATTGAGTCTAGAAGACGGGTGGACGTCTGTCTTTGACCATTGAGTCTAGAAGACGGGTGGACGTCTGTCTTTGACCATTGAGTCTAGAAGACGGGTGGACGTCTGTCTTTGACCATTGAGTCTAGAAGACGGGTGGACGTCTGTCTTTGACCATTGAGTCTAGAAGACGGGTGGACGTCTGTCTTTGACCAATGAGTCTAGAAGACGGGTGGACGACTGTCTTTGACCATTGAGTCTAGAAGACGGGTGGACGTCTGTCTTTGACCATTGAGTCTAGAAGACGGGTGGACGACTGTCTTTGACCATTGAGTCTAGAAGACGGGTGGACGTCTGTCTTTGACCATTGAGTCTAGAAGACGGGTGGACGACTGTCTTTGACCATTGAGTCTAGAAGACGGGTGGACGTCTGTCTTTGACCATTGAGTCTAGAAGACGGGTGGACGTCTGTCTTTGACCAATGAGTCTAGAAGACGGGTGGACGACTGTCTTTGACCATTGAGTCTAGAAGACGGGTGGACGTCTGTCTTTGACCATTGAGTCTAGAAGACGGGTGGACGTCTGTCTTTGACCATTGAGTCTAGAAGACGGGTGGACGTCTGTCTTTGACCAATGAGTCTAGAAGACGGGTGGACGTCTGTCTTTGACCAATGAGTCTAGAAGACGGGTGGACGTCTGTCTTTGACCATTGAGTCTAGAAGACGGGTGGACGTCTGTCTTTGACCAATGAGTCTAGAAGACGGGTGGACGTCTGTCTTTGACCATTGAGTCTAGAAGACGGGTGGACGTCTGTCTTTGACCAATGAGTCTAGAAGACGGGTGGACGTCTGTCTTTGACCATTGAGTCTAGAAGACGGGTGGACGTCTGTCTTTGACCATTGAGTCTAGAAGACGGGTGGACGTCTGTCTTTGACCAATGAGTCTAGAAGACGGGTGGACGACTGTCTTTGACCATTGAGTCTAGAAGACGGGTGGACGTCTGTCTTTGACCATTGAGTCTAGAAGACGGGTGGACGTCTGTCTTTGACCATTGAGTCTAGAAGACGGGTGGACGTCTGTCTTTGACCAATGAGTCTAGAAGACGGGTGGACGTCTGTCTTTGACCAATGAGTCTAGAAGACGGGTGGACGTCTGTCTTTGACCATTGAGTCTAGAAGACGGGTGGACGTCTGTCTTTGACCAATGAGTCTAGAAGACGGGTGGACGTCTGTCTTTGACCATTGAGTCTAGAAGACGGGTGGACGTCTGTCTTTGACCAATGAGTCTAGAAGACGGGTGGACGTCTGTCTTTGACCATTGAGTCTAGAAGACGGGTGGACGTCTGTCTTTGACCATTGAGTCTAGAAGACGGGTGGACGTCTGTCTTTGACCAATGAGTCTAGAAGACGGGTGGACGACTGTCTTTGACCATTGAGTCTAGAAGACGGGTGGACGTCTGTCTTTGACCATTGAGTCTAGAAGACGGGTGGACGTCTGTCTTTGACCAATGAGTCTAGAAGACGGGTGGACGTCTGTCTTTGACCCGGTGTGCAGCGTTTGCTCTCTAAAGGCCGATTCGTCCTCCATAAGAACAAGACGAAGGTTTAGCAGAGCAGAGTGCTGCTCAGCTAAATGACGTCATTTCCTTCATCCAGCTCTTCTGGAAGAACAGATTAGTTTTGGCAATTCCAACTGTCCTGCTGAACCGAGTAGGAGCTGCTCTGCTGAACTGAGTAGGAGCTGCTCTGCTGAACTCTGTAGAAGCTGCTCTGCTGAACCATGTAGAAGCTGCTCTGCTGAACTCTGTAGAAGCTGCTCTGCTGAACCCTGTAGGAGCTGCTCTGCTGAACCATGTAGAAGCTGCTCTGCTGAACCCTGTAGAAGCTGCTCTGCTGAACTGAGTAGGAGCTGCTCTGCTGAACTCTGTAGAAGCTGCTCTGCTGAACCATGTAGAAGCTGCTCTGCTGAACCCTGTAGGAGCTGCTCTGCTGAACTGAGTAGGAGCTGCTCTGCTGAACTCTGTAGAAGCTGCTCTGCTGAACCATGTAGAAGCTGCTCTGCTGAACCCTGTAGGAGCTGCTCTGCTGAACCCTGTAGGAGCTGCTCTGCTGAACTCTGTAGGAGCTGCTCTGCTGAACCATGTAGGAGCTGCTCTGCTGAACCCTGTAGGAGCTGCTCTGCTGAACCGAGTAGGAGCTGCTCTGCTGAACTCTGTAGGAGCTGCTCTGCTGAACCCTGTAGGAGCTGCTCTGCTGAACCGAGTAGGAGCTGCTCTGCTGAACTCTGTAGAAGCTGCTCTGCTGAACTCTGTAGGAGCTGCTCTGCTGAACCCTGTAGGAGCTGCTCTGCTGAACTCTGTAGGAGCTGCTCTGCTGAACCCTGTAGGAGCTGCTCTGCTGAACCCTGTAGGAGCTGCTCTGCTGAGCCCTGTAGGAGCTGCTCTGCTGAACCCTGTAGGAGCTGCTCTGCTGAACCCTGTAGGAGCTGCTCTGCTGAACTCTGTAGGAGCTGCTCTGCTGAACCCTGTAGGAGCTGCTCTGCTGAACCCTGTAGGAGCTGCTCTGCTGAACTCTGTAGGAGCTGCTCTGCTGAACTCTGTAGAAGCTGCTCTGCTGAACTCTGTAGGAGCTGCTCTGCTGAACCCTGTAGGAGCTGCTCTGCTGAACTCTGTAGGAGCTGCTCTGCTGAACCATGTAGAAGCTGCTCTGCTGAACCCTGTAGAAGCTGCTCTGCTGAACTGAGTAGGAGCTGCTCTGCTGAACTGAGTAGGAGCTGCTCTGCTGACCGAGTAGGAGCTGCTCTGCTGAACCCTGTAGAAGCTGCTCTGCTGAACTCTGTAGGAGCTGCTCTGCTGAACCCTGTAGGAGCTGCTCTGCTGAACCGAGTAGGAGCTGCTCTGCTGAACTCTGTAGGAGCTGCTCTGCTGAACCCTGTAGGAGCTGCTCTGCTGAACCGAGTAGGAGCTGCTCTGCTGAACTCTGTAGAAGCTGCTCTGCTGAACTCTGTAGGAGCTGCTCTGCTGAACCCTGTAGGAGCTGCTCTGCTGAACTCTGTAGGAGCTGCTCTGCTGAACCCTGTAGGAGCTGCTCTGCTGAACCCTGTAGGAGCTGCTCTGCTGAGCCCTGTAGGAGCTGCTCTGCTGAACCCTGTAGGAGCTGCTCTGCTGAACCCTGTAGGAGCTGCTCTGCTGAACTCTGTAGGAGCTGCTCTGCTGAACCCTGTAGGAGCTGCTCTGCTGAACCCTGTAGGAGCTGCTCTGCTGAACTCTGTAGGAGCTGCTCTGCTGAACTCTGTAGAAGCTGCTCTACATAACTCTGTAGGAGCTGCTCTGCTGAACCCTGTAGGAGCTGCTCTGCTGAACTCTGTAGGAGCTGCTCTGCTGAACCCTGTAGGAGCTGCTCTGCTGAACCCTGTAGGAGCTGCTCTGCTGACCGAGTAGGAGCTGCTCTGCTGAACTCTGTAGAAGCTGCTCTGCTGAACCCTGTAGAAGCTGCTCTGCTGAACCCTGTAGGAGCTGCTCTGCTGACCGAGTAGGAGCTGCTCTGCTGAACCATGTAGGAGCTGCTCTGCTGACCGAGTAGGAGCTGCTCTGCTGAACCCTGTAGAAGCTGCTCTGCTGAACCATGTAGGAGCTGCTCTGCTGACCGAGTAGGAGCTGCTCTGCTGAACCCTGTAGAAGCTGCTCTGCTGAACCATGTAGGAGCTGCTCTGCTGAACTCTGTAGGAGCTGCTCTGCTGACCGAGTAGGAGCTGCTCTGCTGAACCCTGTAGGAGCTGCTCTGCTGAACTGTTTAGTAAACAGTTGAGCAGGACAATGTCTCTGGACCCTGTCCAGTCGGTGGAGGACGGTCACTCAGTGGCATCAGAACCTCAGACGCCACAACCACAAAGGAGGAACCGTCCTGAGGAACTGGAGGAACCACAGAGATCAAAGTGTCTGAATGTTCCCCTGCTGAGCACTGAGCAGGGATCTCAGGTTCTTTAGCACACACTCGTGCGTCTCTCGTTCATTAGGCGCATGCGGCACGCCGGAGGACGGCAAATTGGGCCGAACTAATTACAATTTAAACGAAAGCATAATTGGACATTTTGCGCTTGTCACACGATGAGAGACAGATGGGTTTGTAATTACATTACAAGTCTGACATCACGGCGGCGAGTGGGAGCGCACACCTCCCCGCGCCCTTCACAGCAGTGGCCCACGTTCAAAAACAATTTACTGTTGATTTCCATAATCAGTCAGCTCCGACGCTTTATCAAGCAAATCAGGATAAATCACAGTCCTTATTAGATTTATGGATTTCCATGTGATGTGGCAGCAGGGGGCCAAACTGAACATCTACAACTTTTTATTTACCTTGTTTTTCAACTTTACACAATCTGAGACTGGAGCAGTGATGCAAAACACAAATAAACAAAATATAAATTCAATTTAAAAAAAATTAACAAAACATTTCATATATTGTATACATTGCTGCAAATGTGCATTATGATACACATGATACACTTTGATTGTTCAGAGAAACAAACATAATAAACCAATGAGAATAAATAAATAAATAAAGAGTTCCTCTTCCACAACTTCAAGTTCAGCAGCCCAGGTTTTTCACCTTGTCAGGGATTCCCCACCATATTCTCCATGTCCAATCAAAACCTCTTCATCTGCATGATGATTTTCTCCATAACATAAACTTTTCTCAATCTTTGCTTCCGTTCCACTCGCTGATTTAACATTCTTCCATTTTGCCGTTGCATTTTTCTTGGCGACCAATAATAGAATATTCAGAATAGAACTTTGGTCGGGGAACATTTCTGACAATATCAATAAGAAATGAACCTGTTTGGATTGAATGAACCCAGCAGATCAAACTCATGAGACGAAACGTTCCTGTGGTCCGTGAGGAACTTTGAGAGCAACAGGATTTTTAACTCATCTTCAAATGCAGTCCAATCCTCATAACCGACGTCGTCGTTCACAGTGGAGAACCACTGAATCCCTGATCGGACCTGTCGCTCCGCAGTTTAATAAACATGCACCGATTAACAATTCATAAAATAGTGATGCGCATCACTAAAGTGCCACAAATAAATAAATAGATGGATGGATGGATAGATGAATTTTTAAAAATGAATAAATAAATATGTGCAGAATACAGTGTTACCGTGACGATCTGGTACCTCAGGTTTGATCCCAGAGGTGTTTTCGAGCAGCCCCCCCCCCCCCCCCCCCCCAGGATCAGGTTTAAAGTCGTATTAAAGTTCTTGACAAGGATTGAACAATATCTGAAAAACACCAGAACCAAACCTGAAGCACTGGAAAGAAGCACTGATTAGAGTTAAGCGTTTTTCAAAATAAAACCCAATGCAGATGGCAGAAGTGTAAATGTAAATTTTCAAAATAAAAGTTTATATTCTCTCTTCGCGGCCCGGTTCCGTCCCACAGCCCAGTCGTTGGTGACGTCCGACATAAACTAACAAACGCTGTATTGGTTCATCCACAAACTCATTTTCATACATTTCAAAGTTTAAAAAGAAGAAAAAAACTGTTGTGAAACAAGTTCGACTGTAAAATATTACAAACCCAAACCTTTGATTCACAGCAGAGAATTCACCTGGAATTGCCCAACAGTGACTGGATCGTGGAGGAGAGACTGTCCCAGTCCAAACTCCTCCGGTACTCCTGATGATACTTCTGGTTGATGACCAGTGAGTCGTGGCGCCAGTGAGTCGTGGCGCCGCAGGAGAGGAAGCGACTCAACGCCACTTCAGAACTGCTCTTATATGACGGAGGCTTTGGGGGGAATTTCTAAATGAACCTCTGGAGGAGCAGCAGACCCCGGTGACCTCAAAGATAATCTGGAAGAAATTCACTTTCATTATGCAGTTCTAATTCCACTCATTGGTTCCGCTGTTTAACTCGGTATTGCTTCTACCCATAACTATTAAGAGAAGTGAGACGCCACTGGAACTGGGATTTCACATCACTGGTGTCGTCTGCATGGATCTAATAAGTGTTCCAGTAGAAATCCTGTGTGGAACGTGTCCAGGCTGCACCACAGTTTCCTCAAGTCATTAGAATGATGACAGCCTCAAAAGAAAAGAAAGACTCTTTGAAGCTCCATCATTTGTTGTTGGTTGTCTTCATGAGAGGCTGGACGGAGGACACTGACTCCCAACATTCACACTGAACATGTCCTGGAAGGAAACCACAGCCTCGCCTCACAACGTCTGGGAGTCTTTGGCTTCTTCCAACTCCATGTGCTTCTGGAGGTTCTTCATGTCAGGGTTCCACCAGTCCCTCCACGTTCTGGTTCCCTTCATCCTCTGTTCGGGGTCGAGGAAGTGAAGGAGCTTCGTCAGCGTCGTGACGACCGTCCCTCTGAACAAGTCTGTAACATTAAGTCAGAGTCAGAGAGTCACAGCAGAGGCCAAAGCCCTGAACTGGAGTAGGACAGGCGTCACACAGCGAGAACGTCCTGACTTCAGGTCCACTGGACGGTTTAGTGGGTCAGAACGTCCTGACTTCAGGTCCACTGGACGGTTTAGTGGGTCAGAACGTCCTGACTTCAGGTCCACTGGACGGTTTAGTGGGTCAGAACGTCCTGACTTCAGGTCCACTGGACGGTTTAGTGGGTCAGAACGTCCTGACTTCAGGTCCACTGGACGGTTTAGTGGGTCAGAACGTCCTGACTTCAGGTCCACTGGACGGTTTAGTGGGTCAGAACGTCCTGACTTCAGGTCCACTGGACGGTTTAGTGGGTCAGAACGTCCTGACTTCAGGTCCACTGGACGGTTTAGTGGGTCAGAACGTCCTGACTTCAGGTCCACTGGACGGTTTAGTGGGTCAGAACGTCCTGACTTCAGGTCCACTGGACGGTTTAGTGGGTCAGAACGTCCTGACTTCAGGTCCACTGGACGGTTTAGTGGGTCAGAACGTCCTGACTTCAGGTCCACTGGACGGTTTAGTGGGTCAGAACGTCCTGACTTCAGGTCCACTGGACGGTTTAGTGGGTCAGAACGTCCTGACTTCAGGTCCACTGGACGGTTTAGTGGGTCAGAACGTCCTGACTTCAGGTCCACTGGACGGTTTAGCGGGTCAGAACGTCCTGACTTCAGGTCCACTGGACGGTTTAGCGGGTCAGAACGTCCTGACTTCAGGTCCACTGGACGGTTTAGCGGGTCAGAACGTCCTGACTTCAGGTCCACTGGACGGTTTAGCGGGTCAGAACGTCCTGACTTCAGGTCCACTGGACGGTTTAGCGGGTCAGAACGTCCTGACTTCAGGTCCACTGGACGGTTTAGTGGGTCAGAACGTCCTGACTTCAGGTCCACTGGACGGTTTAGTGGGTCAGAACGTCCTGACTTCAGGTCCACTGGACGGTTTAGTGGGTCAGAACGTCCTGACTTCAGGTCCACTGGACGGTTTAGTGGGTCAGAACGTCCTGACTTCAGGTCCACTGGACGGTTTAGTGGGTCAGAACGTCCTGACTTCAGGTCCACTGGACGGTTTAGTGGGTCAGAACGTCCTGACTTCAGGTCCACTGGACGGTTTAGTGGGTCAGAACGTCCTGACTTCAGGTCCACTGGACGGTTTAGTGGGTCAGAACGTCCTGACTTCAGGTCCACTGGACGGTTTAGAGGGTCAGAACGTCCTGACTTCAGGTCCACTGGACGGTTTAGCGGGTCAGAACGTCCTGACTTCAGGTCCACTGGACGGTTTAGCGGGTCAGAACGTCCTGACTTCAGGTCCACTGGACGGTTTAGCGGGTCAGAACGTCCTGACTTCAGGTCCACTGGACGGTTTAGTGGGTCAGAACGTCCTGACTTCAGGTCCACTGGACGGTTTAGTGGGTCAGAACGTCCTGACTTCAGGTCCACTGGACGGTTTAGTGGGTCAGAACGTCCTGACTTCAGGTCCACTGGACGGTTTAGCGGGTCAGAACGTCCTGACTTCAGGTCCACTGGACGGTTTAGCGGGTCAGAACGTCCTGACTTCAGGTCCACTGGACGGTTTAGCGGGTCAGAACGTCCTGACTTCAGGTCCACTGGACGGTTTAGTGGGTCAGAACGTCCTGACTTCAGGTCCACTGGACGGTTTAGTGGGTCAGAACGTCCTGACTTCAGGTCCACTGGACGGTTTAGTGGGTCAGAACGTCCTGACTTCAGGTCCACTGGACGGTTTAGTGGGTCAGAACGTCCTGACTTCAGGTCCACTGGACGGTTTAGCGGGTCAGAACGTCCTGACTTCAGGTCCACTGGACGGTTTAGTGGGTCAGAACGTCCTGACTTCAGGTCCACTGGACGGTTTAGAGGGTCAGAACGTCCTGACTTCAGGTCCACTGGACGGTTTAGCGGGTCAGAACGTCCTGACTTCAGGTCCACTGGACGGTTTAGCGGGTCAGAACGTCCTGACTTCAGGTCCACTGGACGGTTTAGTGGGTCAGAACGTCCTGACTTCAGGTCCACTGGACGGTTTAGTGGGTCAGAACGTCCTGACTTCAGGTCCACTGGACGGTTTAGTGGGTCAGAACGTCCTGACTTCAGGTCCACTGGACGGTTTAGTGGGTCAGAACGTCCTGACTTCAGGTCCACTGGACGTCCAGTCCGACTGAGGAGACGAACTACAACGGTGAGTTTCCGTTTTAAAGTCAAATCCACATTCCAGCCTCTTCCTCGGCTTCCTTCTCATTTTAACGACCCTGGTTTTACGCCAAATGTGTTAATTTGTTCAATATGTAAATTTTGTTAATGTGAACCCCCTTTGACTGGCAAACTGTTGTGAGTTAATGAACCTTTTTGTAATTACGATTGCCATGGCAACCGCGGTACCTGGGCCCGGATGATATTACACCAGGTCTGTTTTCGCAGACACAGGCGACCAAAGCCGATTAGAAACGTCTCATAATGCGGAGACACAGCCTGGGAGCACAAATAGGTGGGAGCACAATGCATCGTTAGCCTCCGCAGAACAAAACCCTAATGCCATTAAGCCCCTGAATGCAGCATTACAACAGGCCCGGCGTGTTCACTGCAGCTTTTCATTAGTCGGTGTTGTCTGCAGCCGCTCGGACTAATGAAATCAACAATAAGCCAAATCAAGACTTTAGACAATTCTCTTATTAATGAAGAAAAAGAAAAGAAATCACAGCACCTTGCAATCACCGAAGGGAACGTGAGAGACGACAACAAGAAATGGAGGAATGATTATTCTGAAAGTAAAAGCGAGGTCATTTGTTGGCCTTCGCTCTTAAACGGTCTGATTTGATCTGATCCCTACGATTCCCTCGTGATGCCGGTGAATCAGAAGCCGTGAGTCAAGAACCAGAACCGACGGTCTGTTTGACTCCACAATGGACCAGAATCTCTTCAGAGACTGTGAAGAAGCAGACGAGGTGGACAGTCAGAACACTTGACCTTTAACATTCACTGTCGGCTCTACGGCAAAGACAGGCTGCTCCAGAAGTCTCTCACTGTGTTCTCCTGAGGAACCTTTAGTCTCTCACCGTGTTCTCCTGAGGAACCTTTAGTCTCTCACCGTGTTCTCCTGAGGAACCTTTAGTCTCTCACCGTGTTCTCCTGAGGAACCTTTAGTCTCTCACCGTGTTCTCCTGAGGAACCTTTAGTCTCTCACCGTGTTCTCCTGAGGAACCTTTAGTCTCTCACCGTGTTCTCCTGAGGAACCTTTAGTCTCTCACCGTGTTCTCCTGAGGAACCTTTAGTCTCTCACCGTGTTCTCCTGAGGAACCTTTAGTCTCTCACCGTGTTCTCCTGAGGAACCTTTAGTCTCAGCAAAATGACCACAAACCCAGGCAAACTGAGAAAAACCTGAGAAAGAGGAAAGTCAAGACGATGGTTCTTCTCAGGAGCTGCCGCACGACGCTGCAGCACGACGCTCCATCACGGCGAGCGTCCAGGTCTGAGGGACGTCTGGCTCTTCCTCACCCAATCGGGAGCAAAATGCAAATTGACTGAAACAGTAACTGAGCCACAGCAGATCAATGCAGCTGCTGCAGGCTGCAGCGTCGTGCTGCAGCGTCGTGCCGCAGGCTGCAGCGTCGTGCTGCACGACGCTACAGCACGACGCTGCAGCACGACGCTGCAGCACGACGCTGCAGCACGACGCTGCAGGCTGCAGCGTCATGCTGCAGCGTCGTGCTGCAGGCTGCAGCGTCGTGCTGTAGCGTCGTGCTGCAGCGTCGTGCTGTAGCGTCGTGCTGTAGCGTCGTGCTGCAGGCTGCAGCGTCGTGCTGCAGCACGACGCTGCAGCACGACGCTACAGCACGACGCTACAGCACGTGCTGTAGGCTGCAGCACGACGCTGCAGCCTACAGCACGACGCTGCAGCCTGCAGCGTCGTGCTGCAGCATGACGCTGCAGCCTGCAGCGTCGTGCTGCAGCGTCGTGCTGCAGCGTCGTGCTGCAGCGTCGTGCTGCAGCGTCGTGCTGCAGCGTCGTGCTGCAGCGTCGTGCTGCAGCGTCGTGCTGTAGCGTCGTGCAGCACGACGCTGCAGCCTGCGGCACGACGCTGCAGCACGACGCTGCAGCCTGCAGCAGCTGCATTGATCTGCTGTGGCTCAGTTACTGTTTCAGTCAATTTGCATTTTGCTCCCGATTGGGTGAGGAAGAGCCAGACGTCCCTCAGACCTGGACGCTCGCCGTGATGGAGGTGATGGAGGTGATGGAGGTGATGGAGGTGATGGAGGTGATGACGGCCCGTCATGGAGTTAAAGTCAGAGTCAGCTGGGTGACATTGTGACATTAATTGCCGGTGGCAGGGTTAATAAAGGTCCTGCGCAGTGACGAGGACGACTCTGGAGGACATTCTTCACGGTCTCGTCCTCGTCTGCTGGGACAGGACGGATTCTGAAGACCAGGAACGTGTCAGAACCGCAATATTGGACCAGAGGGAACCCCATTCTATTCAACTTTATTTTTGTTGCACCTCAACTCAAGACACTTTTACAGAGAAAAACCAAAATCCCACATGAAAAATGAAAATGAAAATCTCCTGTTTACCAGGAAGAAACCTGCAGAACCAGGTTCTGGTTCTGGTTCTGGGCGGTCCAGTTGGGGTGGGAGGACAGGAGAGAAACCAGACCAACCAAAGCTGCCACGTTAAAGTGACTGTGGTCAATGAGCGTCCCGGGACGGACTTTTAGTTCTAGTACAACACACGTCTGTTCTGACTAGTTAGTAGTTCAACCTTTGTTCTCCTTGTGACGCCGCCGTACCAGGGACGGACCAGGGATGGACCAGGGACAGACCAGGGACGGACCAGGGACAGACCAGGATCAGACCAAGAACAGACCAGGAACATACCATGAACAGACCAGGGACGGACCAGGGACAGACCAGGAACAGACCAGGATCAGACCAGGGACAGACCAGGGACAGACCAGGGACAGAGCAGGATCAGACCAGGGACAGACCAGGAACAGACCAGGAACAGACCAGGATCAGACCAGGATCAGACTAGGATCAGACCAGGGACAGACCAGGAACAGACCAGGATCAGACTAGGATCAGACCAGGGACAGACCAGGATCAGACCAGGATCAGACCAGTATCAGACCAGGAACAGACCAGTATCAGACCAGGATCAGACCAGGATCAGACCAGGGACAGACCAGGGACAGACCAGGGACAGACCAGGATCAGATCAGGATCAGACCAGGGACAGACCAGGATCAGACCAGGATCAGACCAGGATCAGACCAGGATCAGACCAGGATCAGACCAGGATCAGACCAGGATCAGACCAGGATCAGACCAGGGACGGACCAGGGATGGACCAGGGATGGACCAGGAACAGACCAGGAACAGACCAGGATCAGAGCAGGATCAGACCAGGAACAGACCAGGAACAGACCAGGGACAGTCAGAGTGACACTGAGCAGCCAGGAGCTTCTCAGTCAGTCCATCCAGATGTTTTCATTTGTAATACTTGTAATATTTGTAAGAGTAGTATGCAGACAAGCCAACTGTAACTGTGGGATCAAAGTACCTTGATGCTCCATGAGTATTACTGTGTTTCAGTGTTTTCTACATATCAAAGCTGATTTATTCACAAGCTGATAAATCCTGTTCAAACGTATTCTGTGTTTCTACGGTTTGAAATGAGCCTTTTCTGCACAACTGGCACTTTTTATTCAAGAATGATGGACTGTAAACAGTAAACAGTAGTTTTATATGTATTTATGTACTTGCAGTCAGTGTGGAGGGATTAGAGCTGGACTCTCACAAGTCCAGATGTGATTCCAGGGGTTGGATATTTCAACAGGAACTATATTGAAAGAAACCCTCAGTAACAGGACGGTTACAACACAGGTACAGTCTGTCGATAAATCCACACACACACACACACACGCACACACACACACACACACACACACACACACACACACACACACACACACACACACACACACACACACACACACACACATATCAGAGCTTCTCTGCGCTGAAGCCGTTTGCACGTCTTTATCAAGGGAAGTGATGCAATCGCCACGCAAGTGTTGTAAAGTCTTACTACTATGATCATGAACTTATAATCAGTGAATCCAGCTCAATTAATCAAGTCGGCTATAAGAAGTGTTGGGGGAGGGGCGTCCAAAGGTATAATATTAGCTTCCTGCAGTGTGACTTCATCCCTGAAATCTCAGCGTCTTTGGAGAAAATCGGATCAAATTGTAACGTGATCAGATTTAGACGTCCTAGATGAAGCTTAATTAATCTTCTTAATTGGCGATGGCCTGGACCCTAACCCTAACCTAACCCTAACCCTAACCCTAACCCTAACCCTACCCTAACGCTAATGCTAACGCTAACCCTAACCCTGGAGCTGCCGGGCAGCAGACCAATAAATAACAACAACATACTAGAAAGCTGTCAAAATAAAGCTCGAGCCACAATCTAACAGTTTCCAATGAAGACAGACGGCCTGTCTGCCAGGTGGAGTCCTCATGTTGGTCACATGACCCGGAGTCGACCAATCAGGAGGAAGACGCTGATGAAGGCTGACAAACAGACCCAGGTTTCAGTCTGGGACCTTTTGTTGTTCTTCAGCTGTGGAGAATCTTTGGTTTTATAAACTTTGGAGTGGGACTGATGATGGAGGACATTCTGGTTAGCGTCCTCCTCTGTCCCTCCTCCATGATGGAGGACATTCTGGTTAGCGTCCTCCTCTGTCCCACCTCCTCCCTGATGGAGGACATTCTGGTTAGCGTCCTCCTCTGTCCCTCCTCCCTGATAGAGGACATTCTGGTTAGCGTCCTCCTCTGTCCCTCCTCCATGATGGAGGACATTCTGGTTAGCGTCCTCCTCTGTCCCACCTCCTCCCTGATGGAGGACATTCTGGTTAGCGTCCTCCTCTGTCCCTCCTCCATGATGGAGGACATTCTGGTTAGCGTTCTCCTCTGTCCCTCCTCCATGATGGAGGACATTCTGGTTAGCGTTCTCCTCTGTCCCACCTCCTCCCTGATGGAGGACATTCTGGTTAGCGTCCTCCTCTGTCCCTCCTCCATGATGGAGGACATTCTGGTTAGCGTCCTCCTCTGTCCCTCCTCCCTGATAGAGGACATTCTGGTTAGCGTCCTCCTCTGTCCCTCCTCCATGATAGAGGACATTCTGGTTAGCGTCCTCCTCTGTCCCTCCTCCCTGATAGAGGACATTCTGGTTCACGTCCTCTTCTTAAAGAAGGTCTCTCTACCCATGGACCCTGGTCTCTAAGCTCTGGTGGTCCAGATACACAAACCAGAACAGACCAGCTGATCTCTGCCGTTTGTCAAATAACAAAACAATGGAAATAAATGTTCACAGTCCAAATTCAGTTTTTCCTCTTGAGAGGTTGTGGTTGTCCCGCCTGGAGGGACTTGGAGGACTGGAGGACCGACTGGAGGACCGACTGGAGGACTGGAGGACTGACTGGAGGACTGGAGGACTGGAGGACCGGACTGGAGGACCGACTGGAGGACTGGAGGACTGGAGGACTGGAGGACCGACTGGAGGACCTGCTGGAGGACTGGAGGACTGGAGAAACCGACTGAGGACTGGAGGACTGGAGGACCGACTGGAGGACTGGAGGACCGACTGGAGGACTGGAGGACTGGAGGACCGACTGGAGAACTGGAGGACCCCCCCCCCCCCCCCCCCCCCCCTGTGCATTTGGAAGCACCTCGTGGTGTCGTCTGCTGACTGTAATGTTTTAATGGTCCGGAGATAAAAGCTTTGAACTCATTGAGTTTAATCACCTCAGAAATTTCCCACTGAATCATTTCCCCATATTTGCAGAGTTCCAATTACTCAATAAATTATACCCTGAGGAGCCCCACACTTAGAACGTGGTTCTCTTCACACTCTCCACTGAAACCTGGTACTAACAAATATGTACTGACGAGATAAAGACGCTGGACAGAATTTTAATTTTTCATTAAAAATAAGTTTCCATCAAAGGCTTTGAAAATAAATAGTTTGCATGCAGTGATCCTGGTACCCAGTAGTCTTCCTGGTTACCCAGCAGTCTTCCTGGTACCCAGCAGTGATCCTGGTACCCAGCAGTGATCCTGGTACCCAGCAGTCTTCCTGGTACCCAGCAGTGATCCTGGTACCCAGCAGTCTTCCTGGTACCCAGCAGTGATCCTGGTGTATCAGTATTCAGGGTTTTATAAATATCAGAATCCGTTCCTGGTGTTTTGGCTCCATAAGAAGCAGCAGCTGAGATCAGACTGTCAGCAGGAGAAGCCAGTGGATATAATATATAGATATATATAGAGATATATATATAGAGATATATAGAGATATATATATAGAGATATATAGAGATATATATAGATATATATAGAGATATATATATAGAGATATATAGAGATATATAGAGAGATATAGAGATATATATAGAGATATATAGAGATATATAGAGAGATATAGAGATATATATAGAGATATATAGAGATATATAGATATATATAGAGATATATAGAGATATATAGAGATATATAGAGAGATATAGTATCTCAGTGATACGGATCTCTGTCTCTGACGCACCAAAGCTTCCGTCGGACGGCTGAAGATCTTGTCCCGATCAGCTGATCCAGAAGCTGGTCCTGCTCAGACTGAAACCGCTTTGCTTTGACTCACTTTATTTGCGTATGATAGAAAAATCCGTTCCTGTCTGTCCAATCCCACATCCTCTGCAATGCATGCTGGGAGCCCAGCCCTGGCGCTCGGGGACAGTCCATACTATCAAAATAAGAGTGATTCCCTGTTATCCTGTACAAAGATATTTCTCCTTCAAAGGGATCAAAGCCACTTCACACAAAGTTGTGACTGGAGGAAGTTCAAGGCTTTTCTCTGGACATAAAGAGACATAGCACAAAACA
>NW_027662176.1:102500-110000 GCF_963422515.1 Blennius ocellaris
GCCGAGGACAGGAAGTGTCCCGGTGGACGCCAGTGGCGGCCCGGACTCTCCTCACCTTAAGACCTGATCCAGTGTGAGAGTTCTTCCTAACCTCCAGTCAGAAGATCTAATTGCTAATCTATAATCCTTTTATTACGCTCTCGCCTTTTTCCCATTGATCCTTTTCCAAGCAGAACAGCAGCACCGGGGGCGACATTAATCCTGTTATTGAAAGCCTGCAGTGTGGCTCTAGAAATCCAAATAGCTCTTTTACCCTTGTCACCCCCACCCCCACCCCCACCCCCACCCATCTGCTCCCCTGTTGTTGTCTGTAATTGATAACCCCATCAGAAGCAAACAAAAGGAACACAAGACAACAACGGCTTTGTTCCTCCGAACAGAGGAATCCTCTCTGCATTGTATCGCTTTGACAAATCGCCCTGTTTTCACCAGCAGTATGAGTCCCGCTCTGTAAATCCTGACGTTCCTCATTCAGACCCTCAGACGGTTAGGGTTAGGGTTAGGGTTAGGGTTAGGGGGGGGTTAGGGTTAGGTTAGGGTTAGGGTTAGGGTTAGGGTTAGGGTTAGGGGGGGGGGTTAGGGTTAGGGTTAGGGTTAGGGTTAGGTTAGGGTTAGGGTTAGGGTTAGGGGGGGGGTTAGGGTTAGGGTTAGGGAGATTTCTTATTTTAAGTGACTTCAAAGTGAAACTAGCGGATTCTGTCCTGCAGCAGCTTGATTCCAGGTAGAAGGTTTTATCTCTACCAGAGTTGCCCTCAATTCCAGACTCGCTGCCCAAACCAGCCGTATTTCTAGAGTTTTCTGTTCCCTTTGTTTCGCTGTGTTTAGTTGGACTGGTCGTCCTGATCGCCTGTCGGTCACTGCTATTTATATTCCCTCCCCATGAAATTCTCCCTTTCAAACGCTTCACAAAATGCCAACAAGTAGCGCTGGAAACACTCCTTCCATTTACTGTTGCTCTTTGAAAATGTCAAGCTAATGCACCTCTCTGCAGCGACGCTGCGAGGAAACGTCGGAGGACGACTGTGTTCTCCGCTAGAGGAAGAAGCTGGACGGCCTCCTGCTGAGGACAAATATCACACGGAGGCACGGCGAAGCGTCTTCCTGTTGAGAAGCCCGGAAGCTGCCAGGACATTTCTAGTCTGCAGAAGCCTTTTGGTTCTGACTTCCTGAGACCCCATCAGACGCTAGTGGGCTCCGGCCTGACCTGCCAACCCGACACCGTAATATTGCAGTGTATAATTCTAACAGCTTCTTCAGATATTCCCATCGGTAAAATCAAAAAAGAAATCTGTGGAATTGTAGCGCAACCAACAAAATGGGAAAGGGCGACAGAAGAAACACAAATACTTTTATTTTTAACCAAAAATATTGAACATTATGGCCCCAGGCTTCTTTTTATGCTGCTTCAACCAGCCGCACTCCAAAATGTGTGATTCCTCCAAAATGTTGTGATTTAAGAAAATTGCACCACAAAAAGCTCTCAGAATGAAACTTGTACATTTCGTCTCGTCTGCAGCCAGACTTCAGGTCACGTGACGGCGGGTCACGTGACTTCGGGTCACGTGACTTCGGGTCACATGACTTCAGGTCACATGACTCCTCAGTTACTCCGACAGGAAGAGTAAACAGCTGCTCTCCCTTCAATGTTCTGTGGTTTTTGTAATATTGTCAGACAGATTGTGGATTTTGCTTCATTCTAATAGTTTCTCACCACAAATGCAAACTTTATTCTCTTAGTTTCGATTCACTTTATACGTACAAGCACCTTTTGCATTTCAACATACATTCACTCAGTTTTGCTAACAAATGTAGGTTTTCATGGTTGCCATGGCGCCGCTCTGGGCGCTACTAACAACCAACCGCAAGGAAGTTCATGTAGTGTCACAACTCTTAAAACTACAGTTGTACATTTAACCACAAATACACTTCTATGCATTAAATAATGACTTGTTTGGTTTTCAAAACACAATTAATCTTTAATAGAACTGTGATCCCGACTGGTCGTTTTTAAGTCATTTCTTTTCATGAAGTTTTTTTTTTTTAATTCAGATGTGTGTTTTCGTCTAAATACAAATAGATTTCTGATTTATTCGCCTTTCTGCCAGTTATTAATATTTAACATTTGGAAGCCCCACCTCCTCCCTTCTATTCTATTCTATTCTATTCTATTCTATTCAGACCTGTACCCATTATTAACAACAGTTATAAACTCTACGTGCTTCCAGTCTTCCAGTGACCCTGAAACCCTGAAACCCTGAAACCCTGAAACCCTGAAATCCTAAAACCCTAAAACCTTAAAACCCTAAAACCCTAAAACCCTAAAACCCTAAAACCCTGAAACCCTAAAACCCTAAAACCCCAAAACCCTAAAACCCTAAAACCCTGAAACCGTAAAACCCTGAAACCCTGAAATCCCAAAACCCTAAAACCCTAAAACCCTAAAACCCTGAAACCGTAAAACCCTGAAACCCTGAAACCCTGAAACCCCAAAACCCTAAAACCCTGAAACCCCAAAACCCTAAAACCCTAAAACCCTGAAACCCCAAAACCCCGAAACCCTAAAACCCTGAAACCCTACAACCCCAAAACCCTGAAACCCTAAAACCCTGAAACCCTGAAACCCTAAAACCCCAAAACCCCGAAACCCTAAAACCCTGAAACCCTGAAACCCTGAAACCCTAAAACCCTGAAACCCTGAAACCCTAAAACCCTGAAACCCTGAAACCCCAAAACCCCAAAACCCTAAAACCCTGAAACCCTGAAACCCTGAAACCCTAAAACCCTGAAACCCTGAAACCCCAAAACCCTAAAACCCTAAAACCCTGAAACCCTGAAACCCTAAAACCCTGAAACCCTGAAACCCTGAAACCCTAAAACCCTGACCCTGCAGTTCCAGTTGACTCAAAGAAGAATAAGTTAAAATACCTCAACAGTTGAATACTTCAACTACCATCAGTTGTCCTTGGAAGTCCTTCGTAGTACTTCACAATATGAACATAAATCATTTGTTGCACTTTGTTAATGGAAGATCAAAGACGTTGAGCAGCGAGGCTCAATCAGCATTTAGTGACCTGAATCAAATCTCATCACCAATCGCCGACTGGATGATCTCCTAAAAACCAAATTGTCCAGATTTATGCTGCACTAGAACATAAAAGAATAAATAAAATCCTGGGAATAAGAATTCTTTGTAGCTTCGGCTGAAAGTTTAGCTCAAAGCAGATGGGAAGCAGCCGTTTCCATAGGAAGTGTACAGGCTGAAGATCCAGGAGTGATTAATGCAAACTAATGTTTTATGGCAATTAAAATGATTAACGCCGGCGGCGGCTCCTCGCTGGTCGCGGGAGTCGCCGCGGGAAAGAGGCGGCAACAAAGCTGGGAAACAAATTGCATTAGTAAGTTGAAGAGAACTGTATTAAAATGCAAATGTACAGCTGTTAATAGTTCTTCAAAAACCAATAATCCCCTACAGTCAGTCATGTGTCAAAATGGTTAATGGAAAAATATCCCAGAGGCTTGAAAGGTCCTTCTGCCATTCCGCTGTTGATTAAAGGAGAAACTCAGTGTGGGGAAGAAGTGAGGTGGAGGTCAGGATGGCTTTGGCAAAGATGTGGTAGAATCCTGCTCATTGTCACCGGGGGGGGGAGGGGGGGGGGGGGGGGCATCACAACCTGAGACAAGCTGGTTGATGGAGGAACGACATGCTGTGATTATTGATATTCATACTTTCCCCTGTAAAGAAGTCCCATGAATGAATGTTGAAAGAACGTAGTGTTTGATGTGATCACACATCAAAGCTCACAGAAAGTTGAAGAACGGAACTCTACACTCAAACTCCTTCTTTTCTTTCAGTGGTGTGATTGATAACCCTCACCCTCCAGACTCGTTCACACGTGGAACCAGTTCTGATCTTTTTCTACAAGCGACTGTTTCGTCATCGACGTGTGACTGATGTCACAGACAAGCAGCGGAGGAAGTGGCCCCGCCACAATAAAAGCTGTGCTCTCTTTTTCCCTCATGTTGCTCGTATTGCACAACCACTAGAAAATGGATCTTCACGCTGGCCTGTGTTGCCAGATAAGGCAGCTATCCCCCAATTGATGAGCCAAACTCTTACTTTGAACTTTGTATGTTTTGTGCATTTGTGTGTTTATGGCGTTTCTTTATTACGTGTAATAGTTTTAGGGTTTTAACATGATTCCTCGTCACGCAAAACAATTGCATCCCAGCAAAATCTGGGACTTGGGCATCAAGAGCTGCGTTGTGGGCGGAGCCTAACCGTCCTGTGGGCGGAGCCTAACAGTCCTGTGGCAAATGGCTGAAGCCCAACTGCTCCTGTTGGAGGCTATCGCCTCACCTGGCTGTGGGCGGAGCCTAACCGTGGAGGCTATCGCCTCACCTGGCTGTGGGCGGAGCCTAACCGTGGAGGTTCTCCCTCACCTGGCTGTGGGCGGAGCCTAACCGTGGAGGTTCTCCCTCACCATGACTGTTTGCTCTGGCTGCTTGATTAGCAAAGTCCATTCATGCTTCATCCTGTTTTACTTCCACCAGCTGCTCCGCGTTCATTAGCGACGACCACGAGTCTCGAGTGACGCCTTAGTTTCTTCAGCGATGGTGTTCAGTACGTACAGGCAGCGTCCCGCTCCACAAATCCCCGCCGGCTTGTTAAAAGTGAGTATTGAGGGCAAAGTCTGGGCGGCGGCGCCGTAATGAGGACGGCTCTGAAAGCCCCCCACAGACCGTCAATGAACACAAACCTGGCATCCACTTTAATGACTGAGAAGTTGTGAGCCAGCGAAAGGCGCCGGATCTTCCTCCCCCCCCGAGGCTCTAATCTGTTTAAAGCCGGCTGCTGATCCAAACTGCCGAGTCGGTGGATCCGGCGGCAGGTGGCACCTTGAAGTCCCACAACAGACGCTATCGGGCTCCACGGGGCGCCCGGGGGACGGGAAACAAGTTCGCCGCTACGTAGCGGCAACTTTCTGGCAGGACGGATCGTCGGGATCAGCTGGATGGCACATGGTGCGAGATCAGAGCGCTCCAACAAGTAATTATAGTCGGGCACAGAGCTTATGTGTTCTGGGGGCTTGTTGTGTTTCCACTGTTTACTCACCGGCGGCTTGTACATTCTTCACACAATGGAACCTGCGGAACCACGCATCCTGAGCACTGAAGCACATTTTCTGACAGGAAGAGAGTAGAGCTGCAGTTCCACCAAACCAGCTCACTGATCACCTGGAACTCTTGATCGAAAACAGCTAATTAGCGCATAGCATGGCTGAGAAAGACTTCCTGTCTGTACGGACCGCGCGCTAAAACTAGTACAATGACAAAATGTCTTATTTCTCTTCATGTACTTCCTCTACTTGTTCTCAGTGCGTCGCTCTTGTTTCCTTTGGACGTATGAACGTCTGGATATCCTTCGCCTCTAGTGGAGGGTGACCTCTAGGGACCTCTAGTGGTGACCTCTAGTGACCTCTAGTGACCTCTAGTGGAGGGTGACCTCTAGTGACCTCTAGTGGTGACCTCTAGTGACCTCTAGTGGAGGATGACCTCTAGTGACCTCTAGTGGTGACCTCTAGTGACCTCTAGTGACCTCTAGTGGAGGGTGACCTCTAGTGACCTCTAGTGGTGACCTCTAGTGACCTCTAGTGGAGGATGACCTCTAGTGGAGGGTGACCTCTAGTGGAGGGTGACCTCTAGTGACCTCTAGTGGAGGGTGACCTCTAGTGGAGGGTGACCTCTAGTGGAGGGTGACCTCTAGTGACCTCTAGTGACCTCTAGTGGAGGGTGATAGGTAGAGCAGTAGCTACAAACAGACCCTGGACCCTCCAGATCGTCGCTTCAGGGAAGAAGCAGGTTTTTCTGTCCACACGTCTGTTTTTGCTCCAAAGTCCTCAGAAGAAAAGAAAGCAGGAAGTGGTTTTACTGGTTCTCTGCATGATTTTAAATTTCTGCTCACACCTGAGGATGGAACAGTTTTATGTACTCACAAAGAACACCAGTGCTTTTACGGGTCCTTGGCTGCCTTGCAGAGGGAAACCGTCTCCTCGTCAAGTTTTCACCTTGTGTGTGATGTGGTGTTTGTTTTACAACGGATTGCTCAGCGTGGAACCTTCTTCTGATTTCACCTGGTTGTCGACGTCTTCAACCTCACGTTCCCTGAGACTCGCTATTTGTTCCAATTGTGTTTGTCTTTTCCTTTCTTTCTTTCTCTCTGATTGGTTGATGCTTCCTTTGTACCTGAACCTAGTAACCAGGTCAGTCTGCGGTGGTCAGTCAGCGGTGGTCAGTCAGCGGTGGTCAGTCAGCGGTGGTCAGTCTGCGGTGGTCAGTCTGCGGTGGTCAGTCAGCGGTGGTCAGTCAGCGGTGGTCATTCAGCGGTGGTCAGTCAGCGGTGGTCAGTCAGCGGTGGTCAGTCTGCGGTGGTCAGTCAGCGGTGGTCAGTCTGCGGTGGTCAGTCTGCGGTGGTCAGTCAGCGGTGGTCAGTCAGCGGTGGTCAGTCTGCGGTGGTCAGTCAGCGGTGGTCAGATGATGAGGTCAGTCAGCGGTGGTCAGTCTGCGGTGGTCAGTCAGCGGTGGTCAGTCTGCGGTGGTCAGTCAGCGGTGGTCAGTCAGCGGTGGTCAGTCTGCGGTGGTCAGTCAGCGGTGGTCAGTCAGCGGTGGTCAGTCTGCGGTGGTCAGTCAGCGGTGGTCAGTCAGCGGTGGTCAGTCTGCGGTGGTCAGTCTGCGGTGGTCAGTCAGCGGTGGTCAGACGATGAGGTCAGTCGTTGGACCTCTGTCTGCGCGGTCAGTCTTGCTGAGCCACACCAGAACTCCACCTTCCTCCGAACGGCGTGACGACGTGAACAGCTTCACTTCAAAATTGGAATTTTGTGTTTGTCCTCAATTGTAAAGCACATTTGAGGCGAGACGCGGGACACAGCCCACAATGTTTCCCACTTCCTGCCTGAAACCCAGTTGTTCTGCCGAGGCTCCGGAAGAATTGTGCTCAAGTTTGTGTTTCTGTCGCCGTTCGGTTTCAGACCGTTGATGAAGTCCTGAACGAACCTCTGTCACCTCTGGAAGAACTCACACATACAAACTTCCAATTGATAAAACTTACTGATTTCTTTAATTAATTTGTCCCAGTCCCAACCCTCCCAAACCCCTCCCCCAATAAAGAAAACTTCAATGAGTACTTTTAATATATTTAGTCAGTTTCACAGCTTCTGTACAGGACTGCTGTTTTCATGAAAGTCACATCTAGGGCAGCAACACCGATTTCTTTGTTAGAGGAACCAAGAACGAGCATAAATGGAGTGAACAAGAGGACGTAGCCAGTAAAAGGGGGGTAAAGACACAGCTTATGGGGGGGCAAGGAAGGAGGAGGGGCGTGTACAGAAGCAGCATATTTGGGATAAACTATGTACAGTACAAACCATTCTTAGAATTTAAGCTCTAAGATATAGAATTTAATACATGACATTTGACACGCATGAGGTGACACTGAGCGAGCCC
>NW_027662176.1:115000-119285 GCF_963422515.1 Blennius ocellaris
GCGTTAAGGTGTGAAGTTCTGCAGTGGATGAAACTAAATGTATGATGTTTGGTAATTATAAGGGCAAGACTGATGTTAAAGTCATAATAGAGGAGAAACAGTTAAAGACTTTCAGCATCTGGGGGATAATTGATGAAAACATCTGCTGGAAACCTGAAATTAAATATGTTCAAACTAAATTATCCCCAAAACTGTGTGTGTGTGTGTGTGTGTGTGTGTGTGTGTGTGTGTGTGTGTGTGTGTGTGTGTGTGTGTGTGTGTGTGTGTGTTACAGTATATTATTGCCACTGTGTTCATGTAATGATTTTTTAACTTTATTTCTAGAAATATTAAAATCCTCAAAGTGGAGCTGCATGCTAACAAACTCAGACTTATGTTAGATGTTTATTAATTAATTTGTTTATGTTTTTATTATCTTGCTGATCTTAGAGCGAAACGGTTCCACGAAAAGCTAAAAGGACGTTATAAAATAGTCTTTTAATGTAAATACAGTCTCAGTGTGCTGAGTCGACATTCATTCTGTGGTTTTCCCTCATTAAATCTCATTAAATCTCATTAAATCTCATTACAAGCTTCAGTCTTCAGGAGAAAAACAAATGCAATTAATCGCAATTAATTACAGGAAATTGTGCAATAGATTTTTTTAATGGATTGACGGCACTAGTTTCAATATGAAATGAGAGATGACTGTCTCACTTCTTGGGTCATGAAATGTTTTATGATTGAAGTTTTGTCCAAGGTGCCGATCAGGAGTCAGACGGTAACTGATTACTCAGATTACAAGGCTGACGCTTCCACATGACGTCTTCAGCCCGTCTGTCCCCCTGTCCCCGTCGGGTCAGACAGACGTCTTCAGCCCGTCTGTCCCCCTGTCCCCGTCGGGTCAGACAGACGTCTTCAGCCCATCTGTCCCCCTGTCCCCGTCGGGTCAGACAGACGTCTTCAGCCCATCTGTCCCCGTCGGGTCAGACAGACGTCTTCAGCCCGTCTGTCCCCCTGTCCCCGTCGGGTCAGACAGACGTCTTCAGACCGTCTGTCCCCCTGTCCCCGTCGGGTCAGACAGACGTCTCCCGCCCGTCCGTCCCCGTCGGGTCAGACAGACGTCTCCCGCCCGTCCGTCCCCATCGGGTCAGACAGACGTCTCCCGCCCGTCCGTCCCCGTCGGGTCAGACAGACGTCTCCCGCCCGTCCGTCCCCATCGGGTCAGACAGACGTCTTTAGACCGTCCGTCCCCGTCGGGTCAGACAGACGTCTCCTGCCCGTCCGTCCCCGTCGGGTCAGACAGACGTCTCCCGCCCGTCCGTCCCCGTCGGATCAGACAGACGTCTTTAGACCGTCCGTCCCCGTCGGATCAGACAGACGTCTCCTGCCCGTCCGTCCCCGTCGGGTCAGACAGACGTGTCCCGCCCGTCCGTCCCCGTCGGGTCAGACAGACGTGTCCCGCCCGTCCCCGTCGGGTCAGACAGACGTGTCCCGTCCATCCCCGTCGGGTCAGACAGACGTGTCCCGCCCGTCCGTCCCCGTCGGGTCAGACAGACGTGTCCCGCCCGTCCCCGTCGGGTCAGACAGACGTGTCCCGTCCATCCCCGTCGGGTCAGACAGACGTGTCCCGCCCGTCCCCAGCAGACTATTAGCTAAGCAGCTCCTTGCAGTGCTGATTGACGAGCCGAGGCGTCGCCCTCTTTAGTGGCCCAGCAGAAGGAAGTCCTGCAGGGACACGACATTGATTGGCTGATTTCTACTGTAAGACGTGACAGCAGATCCATCTTGGGAGGTTTTTGCATCTGGGAGCCGGGCCCCCGATCAATACTCAGAAAATCAGGTTTCACTAGCAATCCGTCGGCCCTTTGGACTGAATCGCCTGCAGCGGCGGCAGAGCCTCGTGCAGCGACGGCAGAGCTTCGTGCAGCGACGGCAGAGCTTCCTGCAGCGACGGCAGAGCTTCCTGCAGCGACGGCAGAGCTTCCTGTAGCGACGGCAGAGCCTCGTGCAGCGACGGCAGAGCTTCTTGTAGCGACGGCAGAGCCTCGTGCGGCGACGGCAGAGCTTCGTGCGGCGACGGCAGAGCTTCGTGCGGCGACGGCAGAGCTTCCTGCGGCGACGGCAGAGCTTCGTGCGGCGACGGCAGAGCTTCCTGCAGCGACGGCAGAGCTTCGTGCAGCGACGGCAGAGCTTCCTGCGGCGACGGCAGAGCTTCGTGCGGCGACGGCAGAGCTTCCTGCGGCGACGGCAGAGCTTCCTGCGGCGACGGCAGAGCTTCGTGCAGCGACGGCAGAGCTTCGTGCGGCGACGGCAGAGCTTCGTGCGGCGACGGCAGAGCTTCGTGCGGCGACGGCAGAGCTTCGTGCGGCGACGGCAGAGCTTCCTGCAGCGACGGCAGAGCTTCCTGCAGCGACGGCAGAGCTTCCTGCAGCGACGGCAGAGCTTCCTGTAGCGACGGCAGAGCTTCTTGTAGCGACGGCAGAGCCTCGTGCAGCGACGGCAGAGCTTCGTGCGGCGACGGCAGAGCTTCGTGCGGCGACGGCAGAGCTTCGTGCGGCGACGGCAGAGCTTCGTGCGGCGACGGCAGAGCTTCGTGCGGCGACGGCAGAGCTTCCTGCGGCGACGGCAGAGCTTCGTGCGGCGACGGCAGAGCTTCGTGCGGCGACGGCAGAGCTTCCTGCGGCGACGGCAGAGCTTCGTGCGGCGACGGCAGAGCTTCCTGCGGCGACGGCAGAGCTTCCTGCGGCGACGGCAGAGCTTCGTGCGGCGACGGCAGAGCTTCGTGCAGCGACGGCAGAGCCTCGTGCAGCGACGGCAGAGCTTCCTGCAGCGACGGCGGAGCCTCGTGCAGCGACGGCGGAGCCTCGTGCAGCGACGGCGGAGCCTCGTGCAGCGACGGCAGAGCTTCTTGCAGCGACGGCAGAGCTTCTTGCAGCGACGGCAGAGCTTCGTGCAGCGACGGCAGAGCTTCGTGCAGCGACGCAGCAACGTGGACTCGCTCACAAACAAACAAACACAAACACCAACCGCCTCATCTGATCGTCAGACTCCATTGATAACCAATCGACGGTTGATCACTTTCACTGTTCCTGAATCCTTCAATCAACTCATTACCAAGTCACAAGTTACATTTCAGTCTGGAGAGGCTGAATTCTGTCAAACACGTTAAACCTCTGGGCAGTGAAAAGACGCTCCTCCACCTTCACCTCCACCTTCTATCAAGTCAAACCTCCACACTCTGGGGAAACGACCATCCTGCAACACGTTCTCTTGTGTCTGACCACAGAACCAGTGTGGAACATCCACCATCCAGACCACAGAACCAGTGTGGAACCTGGAAAACTCTTTTAGTTTCAACACGTCAATTCTCACAAAATCTGCAAATCTCGTTACATTCTGGTTCGACCGAAGTCCTCGGAACCACTGAGAACCAGAAAACTACCAGTGGACCCTGTGTTTGGAGTATCCATCCATCATCCATCATCCATCATCCATCCATTCATCCATCATCCATCATCCATCATCCATCATCCATCCATCATCCATCATCCATCATCTATCCATCATCCATCATCCATTATCCATCATCCATTATCCATCATCCATCCATCATCATCATCCATCCATCATCCATCATCCATCCATCATCATCATCCATCATCCATCATCCATCATCCATCCATCATCCATCATCCATCCATCATCCATCATCCATCCATCATCCATCATCCATCCATCCATCATCCATCCATCCATCCATCCATCATCCATCATCCATCATCCATCCATCCATCCATCCCATCCATCATCCATTCATCATCCATCCATCCATCATCCATCCACCATCCATCCATCCATCATCCATCCATCCATCCACCATCCATCCACCATCCATTCATCATCCATCCATCCATCATCCATCCATCATCCATTCATCATCCATCCATCCATCATCCATCCACCATCCATCCATCCATCCATCATCCATCCACCATCCATCCACCATACATCCACCATACATCCATCCATCATCCATCATCCATCCATCCATCATCCATCATCCATTCATCATCCATCCATCCATCCATCCATCCATCATCCATCCACCATCCATCCATCCATCATCCATCCATCCATCACCATCCATCCACATCCATTCATCATCCATCCATCCATCATCCATCCATCATCCATTCATCATCCATCCATCCATCATCCATCCACCATCCATCCATCCATCCATCCATCATCCATCCACCATCCATCCACCATCCATCCACCATACATCCATCATCCATCCATC
>NW_027662175.1:0-12500 GCF_963422515.1 Blennius ocellaris
AGGAGGAGGAAGAAGAGGAGGAGAGGAAGAGGAGGAGGAGGAGGAAGAAGAGGAGGAGAAGAGGAGGAAGAGGAGGAGGAAGAAGAGGAGGAGAAGAGGAGGAGGAGAAAGAGGAGGAAGAAGAGGAGGAGGAGAGGAAGAGGAGGAGGAGGAAGAGGAAGAAGAGGAGGAGGAGGAGAGGAGGAGGAGAGGAGGAAGAAGATGAGAGGAGGAGGAAGAGGAAGAGGAGAGGAGGAGAGGAAGAGGAGGAGGAGGAAGAAGAGGAGAGGAGCAGAGGAGAGGAAGAGGATGAAGAGGAGGAGAGGAGGGGGAGGAAAGGAAGAGGAGGAGAGGAGGAGGAAGAGGAGAGGAGGAAGAGGAGGAGGAGAGGAGGAAGAGGAGGAGGAAGAGAAGAGGAAGAGGAGGAGGAGAGGAGGAAGAGGAGAGGGGGGAGAGTAGGAAAGGAAGAGGAGAGAGGAAGAGTAGGAGAGGAGGAGGAAGAAGAGGAGAGGAGCAGAGGAGGAAGAGGAGGAGGAGAGGAGCAGAGGAGGAGAGGAGGAGGAAAGGAAGAGGAGAGGAGGAAAGGGAGAGGAGAGGAGGAAGAAGAGGAGAGGAAGAGGAGGAGAGGAAGAGAAGAGGAGGAAGAGGAGGAGAGGAGGAAGAGGAGGAGAGGAGGAAGAGGAGGAGGAAGAGGAGGAGAGGAGGAAGAGGAGGAAGAGGAGGAGGAAGAGGAGGAGGAGGAAGATTCTCAGAACCTCCCGGATGTTGGACAAGCAGCTGATAAGATAAAGAAGCGTTGAGAAAACCTCCAGGACGACTTACCAAAATAAAACTACCTCTTATTGTATTTGATGTATTTCACTACGACACTTCAGTTTTTACTACATTACAAGATATTTTTATCAAAGACGTGATCCTGTAAATAATTGAGATGTCAACAACAACAACAACAGCCTCCCGTTGCCATGGCAACCTGTCAGGTTTGCCAACGGGTGGAACATTTCTGGTAAGTTTCCGTGGAAATATTGACGACAACCGATGAGGTTTTGGGAAAAACCATGAAATTCAACACTACTAACTTTTACATGTGATTTTTATCAATTTAACGTCAGTAATGCATCGAATATGTTACATTTATTTCCACATATCATTAAAACTTCATATTATATTATATTCTATTCAGAATACTTCACTTTCTGTGGTAGGATCATATATCGTGGTACATTAATGCAAACTGAAGCACGTTGGCAGATATGGAGGATTTTAGTGAGTTTAAACTCTGAATGACAGAAATTATCTCCGAATAAAAGTCCACGACTTTTAAAACGTCGATAAACGGCGTTATTTCCTCTGCTGGGCGGAGCTTCTGACAATAACAGAGTGACATCACGAGTTGTGCACACGCCCAAGTTGTGTTTACATTATGGAGGATCAGAGTTTTGACCACCAAGAGGCTGAATTGAACCAGATTTCATCATCGTGGTCATTTCAAACCCAGTGATTGATGAAGAAGACACAGAAGGTGGTTCTGCCATCGGTGACCCCGTCTGGAACATGTTTGAGGAAGCAGAAGACGCTTCGTCCTCCATTCGTCCTCGTCTCCTCGCCTCAGCAGCCGCCACTTTTCACCTTTGAGGCTTTGAGGCTCCTGACTTTTGGCAGAACGACCGTCTTCCTGGATCCAACACGTCCAAGAGCTAGAAGACTGAATCACTGAAGACGAGTCCAGGTGTTACTGGATCGTCTACTAGCCACCCGAGCTAGCGGGTCCCACTAGCCGCTAGCCGCGCAAGCTAGCGGCTCCCACTAGCCGCTAGCCGCCCGTGCTCCTTTCCTCCTCTCTGGTCTCTTCCAGGCTCAATCTTTCATCAAGCTCATAAAACACCGACTAGAACTTCAAAACACTGTAAAAACTTGGATATTTAAGAGGAAACAAGCCGATATAAACACAACAGATCGAGATCTGCACAACTCGTGATGTCACACATAGGCTCCGCCCACGAAGGAGAAGGATTCCCCCGACTTCCTCGGCTGGAGATTAAAAATTCCAATAACTTTGTTATGCGACAACAGTGGTGGGGCAGAGTCGGAGGAACCTTACAAGTAGAACCACAACTATGTTTTTTTTTTACAAAGTAGTGTTTTACATTTCACTGGGACTTTAAGTTTCAGTAAAAAATACTGACAAATCCTGTGAGTGTGTATTAATACAGCTTTTTGTTTGAAAAACAAGCAGAGGGGTTGAAAAAGAAAGAGAAAGATAAAAGAGAAAGAGAAAGATAAAAGAGAAAGAGAAAGAGAAAGATAAAAGAGAAAGAGAAAGATAAAAGAGAAAGAGAAAGAGAAAAGAGAAAGAGAAAAAGAAAGAGAAAGAGAAAAGAGAAAGATAAAGATAAAGATTGGAGTGTTGAGCTTCTCTCCAGGCCGGAGACCACCCGCTGAGCGCGCTCTTATTTTGTAATGGAGCGTGGCGGTTCACGGCGGGGGGGCCGACCCGCACAGGAAAAGGACATGAGAAAGTCGTAAATAAATACAGGTACGGTGGAGGGGGGAGGGGGGGGGGAGGGGGGAGGGGGGGGGGTTTGTGTGTCAGCGGCCCGACAGGAACACAACAATGCAGTTAAAAGGATTGACTTTGTTTTGAAAGGAGGAGAGAAAAGAGGAAACGAAGACCGTTTAGTGGAAGACGAAGGAGCTGAAACACGAAGCGCCGGATCGTTAACGCGACACGACGTCTTGATCCGGGACTCGTAGACCTTCGTTGTTCTGGGGATTCTAGTTTGAGTGTGACATCAGAGTCGGTCCTGATATTCACTGCTGCTGAACACGACTTGTTGGGGGGGGGGGGGGGGGGGGGGGTTGTTCAGGTTGTTACTGCAGCTTATTGTCCAACATCGTTGGCAGGACGGATCGTTTCAGTATCAGGTGTCATTAAAGCCGTTTTCTCTTGTTTCGTTCCAATAAAAAGACGTTAGGAAGAACCGAGGTGATCAGAACAGCAGCAGAGGAACGACTGTGAACCAGAGGATTCCTCTGGAGCCTGAAGCCCCCCCCCCCACCCACCCCTACCCCCCCCTCCTAATCAGACTCCCCATCGCACACTTTACACGCCTTCTTTACAAAGTTCCACAAACACAGTTCAGCAGTGATCTGATGCCCTCATGAGGAACCAGGAGAACCAGATTCTCATCTGAGCTTACAGAAAAGCCCCGATAGAGATCTGCTCCTCTGGAGGTGAGTTCTAGTGACTCCAACCACAGAAGTCAACTCTTCAACCCGTCCTTCACGTCGAGGACCGATTCTGACGGAGAAGAAACCAGAACCAGAGGATTCCTCTGGAGCCTGAAGCCCCCCCCCTCTCTTCATCGGAGATCTGCTAGAGTTCTAGTGACTCGACCACAATCATCAACCCTTGAACCCTTGAACTCTTGGACCCTAACCCTTCACGTCGAGGACCGATTCTGACGGAGAAGAACCCAGAACCAGAACTTCTCCTCTCACTTCAACCTTCATGTGAGAGATTGAGGGAGGAAAACCTCCAGATGTTGTGAAAGGAAGAGTCCAGAACGTCTGGATGTGGTGAACCTGACCGTAGACGGTCCTTCTAGACTGGATGTGGTGAAACTGACCGTAGACGGTCCGTCTAGACTGGATGTGGTGAACCTGACCGTAGACGGTCCTTCTAGACTGGATGTGGTGAAACTGACCGTAGACGGTCCTTCTAGACTGGATGTGGTGAAACTGACCGTAGACGGTCCGTCTAGACTGGATGTGGTGAACCTGACCGTAGACGGTCCTTCTAGACTGGATGTGGTGAAACTGACCGTAGACGGTCCTTCTAGACTGGATGTGGTGAAACTGACCGTAGACGGTCCGTCTAGACTGGATGTGGTGAACCTGACCGTAGACGGTCCCTCTAGACTGGATGTGGTGAAACCGACCGTAGACGGTCCTTCTAGACTGGATGTGGTGAAACTGATCGTAGACGGTCCTTCTAGACTGGATGTGGTGAACCTGATCGTAGACGGTCCTTCTAGACTGGATGTGGTGAAACCGACCGTAGACGGTCCTTCTAGACTGGATGTGGTGAAACTGACCGTAGACGGTCCGTCTAGACTGGATGTGGTGAACCTGACCGTAGACGGTCCCTCTAGACTGGATGTGGTGAAACCGACCGTAGACGGTCCTTCTAGACTGGATGTGGTGAACCTGACCGTAGACGGTCCTTCTAGACTGGATGTGGTGAAACTGACCGTAGACGGTCCTTCTAGACTGGATGTGGTGAAACTGACCGTAGACGGTCCTTCTATACTGGATGTGGTGAAACTGACCGTAGACGGTCCTTCTAGACTGGATGTGGTGAAACTGACCGTAGACGGTCCTTCTAGACTGGATGTGGTGAAACTGATCGTAGACGGTCCGTCTAGACTGGATGTGGTGAAACTGATCGTAGACGGTCCTTCTAGACTGGATGTGGTGAAACCGACCGTAGACGGTCCTTCTAGACTGGATGTGGTGAAACCGACCGTAGACGGTCCTTCTAGACTGGATGTGGTGAAACCGACCGTAGACGGTCCTTCTAGACTGGATGTGGTGAAACTGACCGTAGACGGTCCTTCTAGACTGGATGTGGTGAAACTGACCGTAGACGGTCCTTCTAGACTGGATGTGGTGAAACCGACCGTAGACGGTCCTTCTAGACTGGATGTGGTGAAACCGACCGTAGACGGTCCTTCTAGACTGGATGTGGTGAAACCGACCGTAGACGGTCCTTCTAGACTGGATGTGGTGAAACCGACCGTAGACGGTCCTTCTAGACTGGATGTGGTGAAACCGACCGTAGACGGTCCTTCTAGACTGGATGTGGTGAAACCGACCGTAGACGGTCCTTCTAGACTGGATGTGGTGAAACCGACCGTAGACGGTCCTTCTAGACTGGATGTGGTGAAACCGACCGTAGACGGTCCTTCTAGACTGGATGTGGTGAAACCGACCGTAGACGGTCCTTCTAGACTGGATGTGGTGAAACCGACCGTAGACGGTCCTTCTAGACTGGATGTGGTGAAACCGACCGTAGACGGTCCTTCTAGACTGGATGTGGTGAAACCGACCGTAGACGGTCCTTCTAGACTGGATGTGGTGAAACTGATCGTAGACGGTCCTTCTATAGACCAGGGGCGTCAAACTCTTTTCAGTTGAGGGGCCACACCCACCTGATCTGACCTCTGGAGGGCCGACAAGTCCAACATGGACAAATGTCAAAGTCTTTCCTTCTTTTGATCCTTTTGCAAGAATTTTCCAGTCTATTCAGAAATATACATATTAAAGGAAATCAGATATTATTATATTTGCAAAAGAACACAAAAAACCCCAATCAGCTGTATCTGGTATCGTATTTTTATTCGGGATTAAAACAATTTGTCATCATCTGGAAGCTGTTTTGAGTTTACGTGTCTAAAGCATCACTTCACATAAGTTGGACTTGTTGTTTTATTGTGAAAGGCGTTGTGTCATGTGACCTCCACAGACACATTCATTAATTCTGACCAAGGACGGTTTTAAATGTCATTTTGGCCAATTTGGTGTTTTCAGATCAGCCTCTGTCAGTTTTCATTGTTATACTTTAAACATTTTTTTTTAAATAAATCACATGGCGGCCGGATTCTGGGCCCCGGGCCTCATGTTTGACACCCCTGGTCTAGAGAGAATCTGGACTTCAGGACATCCAGAGGACAAACAGGAAGTTGTGGAGCCACACACACACACACACACACACACACACACACACACACACACACACACACACACACACACACACACACTTCCACTCCTCATCAAGGAGATTTGCTGCTGCTGATTTTTCTTATTTTCTGCTATTTGTTCTTTCAATGATCAAAAATCATGTTGTTTTTTTGTTTTGTGTCCTTTTGTTTTTGCTTTTGTTATCATTGTTGTTGTTTTGCTTTTTGCTCTGTTGTTGCTCAGGCTGGTTTCGTCTCACGGCAGTTGGAAAATATCTGGATTACTGTACTAAAAAAAAATTAATAATAAATAAAAATTACTGTATTAAAAAAAAAAAAAAAAATTACTGTACTAACAAAAAAGAAATCACTGTATTTAAAAAGGAATTACTGTATAAAAAACAAAATACTGTATTAAAAAAACTAAAAAAAGAAATTACTGTATTAAAAAAACACAAAAAAAGAAATTACTGAATTAAAAAAAGAAAAGAAAAGAAATGATTGTATTAAAAAAAAAGAAATTACTGAATTAAAAAAAGAAAAGAAAATATTTTTTTATTAAAAAAAGATATTACTTTATTAAAAAAAATTACTGTATTAAAAAAATTACTGTATTAAAAAAAAGAAAAGAAATTACTGTATTTAAAAAAAATTATTACTGTAAAAAAAAGAAAAGAAATTACTGTATTAAAAAAAACATGGATATGGACGTTTCTATTTTCTCTGTAAAAGCGCATAGAAATGACTACTGTATTTAAAAATGTCTTAAAAAAAAGAAAAGGTGTGTGTGTGTGTGTGTGTGTGTGTGTGTGTGTGTGTGTGTGTGTGTGTGTGTGTCTCACCGGCGGCCATGGTCTCGGAGCAGCTGTTGTTGTCGTCCAGGCTGAAGAATGGCGCCACGCAGGGGGAGGAGCCGAGGCCCTGGCCCAGGTAGGAGGCGGCGGGGTAGTAGGAGTGCATGCGGTACTGCGACGACACGTTGTGTCCGGCAAGGCGCCCGTCGCCGTGCGGCATCTGCTGCACACGGAGGGAAGCACAGCGTCGGTATGCTGGCGTGACGCCGCGGCGCCTCGTCCTCCCACGCTGTAGCCGCGCTGACGTCACGCAAACGATAACGCGACCGCCGGAGCCACGATATGGAAACGCCGAGTCGGGCCTGTAGCCACGCCCACTGACCACGCCCACTGGCCACACCCACTGGCCAGAACAAACCGTCATGGAGGACGAGACCCAGGGTGAGCAGAAACCCGCCGCCTCACATCGACGCTGTGGAGCCACTTTAAACAGCCGCTAGCATCCAGCTAGCGCTATTAGCAGCAGAGCTAGCATAGCACGCCAGCGCCACCGTACCATACCATACTGTACTGTACCATAATATACCATACCGTACCGTACCATGCAGTATCGTACCATACCATACCGTACAGTACCATACCCTACCGTGTCAGAACACAATCCCATCCTCACCCAGTCACATGACACCAGTAACCTGGTTCACAGCACGTTTACGACGAGAGTAGAACATATATATATATATATATATATATATATATACACACATAGTAGAACATATATATTTATATATATATATATATATATATATATATATATATATATATATATATATATATACACACATAGTAGAACATATATATTTATATATATATATATATATATATAAATATATATGTTCTACTATGTGTGTGTATATATATATATATATATATATATACACACACATAGTAGAACATATATATATATATATATACACACACACATAGTAGAACATATATATTTATATAGAAAGAGTAGAACATATATATATAGAGAGAGAATAGAAGAGTATTTATATAGAGAGTAGAAGAGAATTTATATAGAGTAGAACATATATATATATATAGAGAGTAGAACATATATATAAATAGAGAGAGTAGAACACATCTATATAGAGAGAGTAGAACAGTATTTACATAGAGAGTAGAACATATATATATAGAGTAGAACATATATATATAGAGAGTAGAACATATATATATATATATATAGAGTAGAACATATATATATAGAGAGTAGAACATATATATATATATATATATATAGAGTAGAACATATATATATATAGAGAGAGAGTAGAAGAGTATTTACATAGAGAGAGTAGAACATGTATATATAGAGAGAGTAGAACATATCTATATAGAGAGAGTAGAACATATCTATATAGAGAGAGTAGAACATATCTATATAGAGAGAGTAGAACATATATATAGAGAGAGTAGAACATGTATATATAGAGAGAGTAGAAGAGTATTTACATAGAGAGAGTAGAACATGTATATAGAGAGAGTAGAACATGTATATATAGAGTAGAAGAGTATGTAAAGCACAGGAGTATTAATACTTCCACCCTCCTGGTCTCAGCGAACACAACATATAATCACATGTCGGAGTTTGTGAATAAACACTTAGAATCCGTCAGTCGTTTCCTTTCCGACAGTCCAAAGTACCATAAAGGTTCCAGGCTCCCGTTGTGAGCAGAGCGACGCCACAGCTCCGTGGCTAAACGTGGAAATGGGCCGGCAAGGCGGCGGCGGCAAGGCGCCTCTGAAAAGTTTAAAAGGAGCCGTCTCCTCAGCAGCAAGGCCGCCCGGGCCGAGGGTTTTCAATTTCATTTTTATGGAATTTGATTCCTGTCAGGCTGCCATACGTCAGCCCTACCGTCCGCGCCGACAGCTTTATAAACCGTTATTTAAGCTACAGTCGGCCGCGGCGTTAGGCCGTGAAAAATACAGGAGAGATTGGGCTTTTCGCTGCGGGGGGGGGGGGCGCCACACACACTCACTGTAAACTCTACCGCCACACTCTACGCTGTGTTGATGCCAGAAAATAGATCCAAACGCTTTATTGTGAAATAAGGTGGTAAAAAGTGATGGATCAATGTTGATTCCTTTTGTCTAATTAGTGATAAAACATACTGTTGAACTTCACATTATAGAGCATCTTCCTCCACTAACACCAGTTTATAGAGCATCTTCCTCCACTAATCCACACTATAGAGCATCTTCCTCCTCTAACACCAGATTATAGAGCATCTTCCTCCTCTAACACCAGATTATAGAGCATCTTCCTCCTCTAACATCAGATTATAGAGCATCTTCCTCCTCTAACATAAGATTATAGAGCATCTTCCTCCTCTAACACCAGATTATAGAGCATCTTCCTCCTCTAACATCAGATTATAGAGCATCTTCCTCCTCTAACACCAGATTATAGAGCATCTTCCTCCTCTAACATCAGATCATAGAGCATCTTCCTCCTCTAACACCAGATTATAGAGCATCTTCCTCCTCTAATACAGATTATAGAGCATCTTCCTCCTCTGACACCAGATTATAGAGCATCTTCCTCCTCTAACATCAGATTATAGAGCATCTTCCTCCTCTAACATCAGATTATAGAGCATCTTCCTCCTCTAAAACCAGATTATAGAGTCTCTTCACGGTACCAGAGTCTCTTCACGGTACCAGAGTCTCTTCACGGTACCAGAGTCTCTTCACAGTACCAGAGTCTCTTCACGGTACCAGAGTCTCTTCACAGTACCAGAGTCTCTTCACGGTACCAGAGTCTCTTCACGGTACCAGAGTCTCTTCACAGTACCAGAGTCTCTTCACGGTACCAGAGTCTCTTCACAGTACCAGAGTCTCTTCACAGTACCAGAGTCTCTTCACGGTACCAGAGTCTCTTCACAGTACCAGAGTCTCTTCACAGTACCAGAGTCTCTTCACAGTACCAGAGTCTCTTCACGGTACCAGAGTCTCTTCACAGTACCAGAGTCTCTTCACAGTACCAGAGTCTCTTCACGGTACCAGAGTCTCTTCACAGTACCAGAGTCTCTTCACAGTACCAGCGCCTCCAGTCCAGCTCCTCCGTCAGTCCTCCAGCGCCGGAGGCCACTGGGCCGTTATCAGATGCAGGTGGAGCTATGAGGGTGTTGTGGAGCTGACAGACTGGGAGATGGTGCCAGATAAGCAGCCAGGGAGGTAAGGAAGGTAAGGGAGGTAAGGGAGCCCCCCCAGAAGCTCCCTAGAAACCCCCAGAAGCTCCTCAGAGGACGGGTAGAGAAGACGGACAGAAGGAAGGAAGGAAAGGAATGAAGGACAGAAGGAAAGGAAAGAAGGACAGAAGGGAAGGAAAGAAGGAAAAGAAAGAAGGAAAGGACAGAAGGACAGAAGGAAAGGACAGGAGGAAAGGACAGAAGGACAGAAGGACAGAAGGAAAGGACAGGAGGAAAGGACAGGAGGAAAGGACAGAGGAAAGGACAGAGGAAAGGACAGGAGGAAAGGACAGAGGAAAGGACAGAGGAAAGGACAGAGGAAAGGACAGAGGAAAGTTGTGTCAAAGTGTTTGAGACTCGTCACTTGAATCCAGAAGCAGAAATGAGTTGAAGAATCGCAGCACGTCTGGAGGAAACATCATAAATCACCAGGGATGGAGGAATTATGCTAAAGAGCGCTAACTGATTAGCATTAATGTCTCTCTCTCTCTCCCTCTCTCTCCCTCCCTCTCTCTCTCCCTCTCTCTCCCTCTCTCTCTCTCTCCCTCCCTCTCTCTCTCTCTCCCTCCCTCTCTCTCTCTCTCCCTCCCTCTCTCTCTCCAGGCGCTGAGGCGTGGCGCCTTGCTCCTCCGTCGACAGACAATACCATTAACCTTTGCAATTCAGGCTCGGCGCGGCGCCGCCAGGTTAGCAGAGGCAGTGACCCCGAAAACTCAATGTTGCTACAGGGGGGGACCTGGGGGGGGGTAGAGGGGGGGGGGGGGGGTGAGGGGGGGCCAGAGGGGGGGGGCTGGAACAACAAACCACCTCTACACACACCAGCCTCACATCAACATCATCACTGACACTACATTGATACACTGAGAGGTGTGACAGGAGGAAAGAAGGAAAGGAAAGAAGGACAGGAGGAAAGAAGGACAGGAAAGAAGGACAGGAGGAAAGAAGGAAAGGAAAGAAGGACAGGAGGAAAGAAGGAAAGGAAAGAAGGACAGGAGGAAAGAAGGAAAGGAAAGAAGGACAGGAGGAAAGAAGGACAGGAAAGAAGGACAGGAGGAAAGAAGGACAGGAAAGAAGGACAGGAGGAAAGAAGGAAAGGAAAGAAGGAAAGAGGGAAAGGAAAGAAGGACAGGAGGAAAGGAAAGGAAAGAAGGAAAGAGGGAAAGGAAAGAAGGACAGGAGGAAAGAAGGAAAGGAAAGAAGGACAGAAGGAAAGGAGAGGAGGACAGGAGGAAAGGAAAGAAGGAAAGGACAGAAGGACAGAAGGACAGAAGGAAAGGACAGAGGAAAGGAGAGAAGTAAAGGACAGAAGGACAGAAGGAAAGAAGGAAAGGACAGAAGGAAAGAAGAGAAGGAAATCACAGAAGGAAAGGACAGAAGGAAATCACAGAAGGAAAGGAAAGAAGGAAAGGACAGGAGGAAAGTTGTGTCAAAGTGTTTGAGGCTCGTCACTTGAAAGAAGTGTGTGTGTGTGTGTGTGTGTGTGTGTGTGTGTGTGTGTGTGTGTGTGTGTGTGTGTGTGTGTGTGTGTGTGTGTGTGTGTGTGTGTGTGTGTGTGTGTGAGACAGTGTAGCAAGGCGTGTGGCAGACAGAACGTACGGTTCCTCTCAGGTCTCTAACAAACAGAATCTCTTCACGTTTGAGACGAAGGACGACGACACTTTTGTTTGTTTTTAAATCCTGAAAAGTTTCACTGAGGAACTTTGATAAAAAAACACCGGGACAGTTTTAACACTTTACTCAACTGGCTTCAAGTGAAAACAACCTGTTTGTTTCACGTTTACAGGAAAACACACACACACACACACACAAACCACCAAGTTGGATTGTTATTACAGTGACTGTCAAAATAAAACCACCAAGTTGGATTGTTAATACGGTGACTGTCAAAATAAAACCACCAAGTTGGATTGTTATAACGGTGACTGTCAAAATAAAAGCACCAATTTGGACTGTTATTACGGTGACTGTCAAAATAAAAGCACCAAGTTGTATTGTTATTATGGTGACTGTCAAAATAAAAGCACCAAGTTGGATTGTTATTACGGTGACTGTCAAAATAAAAGCACCAAGTTGTATTGTTATTATGGTGACTTGTCAAAATAAAAGCACCAAGTTGTATTGTTATTACGGTGACTGTCAAAATAAAAGCACCAAGCCCAGGAGGACCAGGACTCCCCAGAAGAAACCTTGTTCTGAAGGGCTCTAGCGTCGCCGTGGTAACGCCCCGAGGCTCACCTGGTACTGCTGGTAGTTGTACAGGTTGCCGTAGTAGGTGGAGTAGCGCGACGGCTGGTAGAAGTTGTAGTAGGAGCTCTCCAGCAGCAGGTCGGACGCCCCCCCCTCGCCGTGAGGCCTGGTGGCCCCCGAGGGGCTGGAGGACGACCCCGAGCGGCCCCCTGCACAGGAAACACACCCTTCACATCAGCCTTCACAATAAAACACATTTACCTACATGATCAGCACGCTATGACATCAGAACTAAGACTAACGTCACAGAAACACAGAATAACAGGAATATGATCAAATATAGGAAGAATAACAAAAACTCAATTGTAATATAATAGTAATAAAAGTATATGAATACTAATGACTATAAGTGTATATATACTTGTACAGCATTAATATATGATGTGTTTACATGTGTATTTATAATATATTGTGTATACTTGTATAAAATGAAATGTATTATAGTTTTTCACTTTATATATAAATCTCCGTTCAGAGTCTCG
>NW_027662175.1:17500-20000 GCF_963422515.1 Blennius ocellaris
AAATTGGGGATATAAAAGGTTTAGAAAGATGAAGATGTGAAATAAAAAAATGTTAACTATTAATTTAAACTGTAAAAACATGAAGACAAAATAGAAATCAAGAGTTTAAAAGCACAAACATTGGATCAATAACATTGATTTAAGCGATTCTCCGTTCGCACGACGGCGTTTTCGTTTTCGCCTCCTCGTCTCAGCAAAGTTTCACGTTTACACTGCAACGTTTTGCAAACAAGGTCCGTCTCCATGGAAACGGCAGAAACGACTATTTTCCACCACATCGGAACAAAACGCCTGTGAATCTGTAATAATGATTAACCGAAAGGTTAAAACCAGGATCTTTTATTCCCTCGTGACGGGATCCACTATCAGGACAGGACACGTTGGACACGTTGGACATGTCCAACATGTCCAACGTGTCCAACGTGTCCAACGCTACAAAGTGTCAAAGCAGGAAACCAGTGGAAAAGTAAAATCCACCAGTGAAGGTCAACATGCTCACGTCTCGTGTTTCCTGCAAACAAAGTGAGATTCTTTGGGATTTCACGTTCTGACAGTACAGAATAATCATTATTTTAATTTAGAGAATAAAAAATGATTAAAATATATAAAATTATTGTTTTATCATTAAAGGCTTGGGTTTCACACATTTCATCAGTTTGTTTTTTTTCTTTTAAAAACAGGATTTACCAGCAAACGTTTCACAAACGTGAATAAAATAACAGAAGCACAATTAGAAAATACAAACACAAACAGAAAACATTGACTAACTGCACGCAGACACACAAATACATCAAAGAACAACTGTGAAAAGGATGAATAGAAAATAAACAATCCCACAAATACAAAACATTCAAAATTAAAAACTAAATAGTATATATATATATATATATATATATATATATATATATATATATATGTATATAGCTTCACAAACATAAACAAACAAGCAAAAACATAAGAAATATGAACATTATCTAGAAACACACACAACACTGAGGAAATGTTTAAATACTGCACAACAATAAACAAAAGGAAGTTTAAAAAAGAGGTATATAGAAGCCAAAAACACAAATACACACAATAACAGACATTAAAAACAAATACAAAAAATCGTATTAATTTAAAATGGGAGACAGAAACAGAAAAACACACACCGGAAACGACATTAAGGTGTTTACCAAACAACAATACACAAACAAAAATAAGCACAAATCAAAAAAGACACGGACAGAATCAGGAGTAGAAAATAAACAAAAAAAACATGTAAATACAAACAAATACAAATAGAGAAGTAGAAATTAAAAGTTAGAAAAACAATCCGAGGCACGTGGACGGAAACAAACCAGTGAGAAAAAACAGAAAAACAAACAAAATGTAACACAGATAAGTTTGAAGTGTTTCACTAAATATTTACTGACGAATTTATAAACACAAAAGTTCCAACTCCGGAAAGCTAATTAGCCGTTAGCGAATTAGCCGCTAGCTTGTTTCGAACTCCGCCGCCGGAAACTTTTTTACTGTTCGCGTCACAATTTCTCGTCAATAAAGTTACATTTTAATAAACACGTGAGGTTAAAACGTTTTGCAGACGGTCCGCGTGAACCTGGACAAACTTGTGCGGGGAGTGAAGCGGCTCAGCCGCGGGAACTCCCTCCCGGGAATCCCGGGGCCGCTGCGGCCTACTACCCCCCTCTCGGCCTCGGCCTCCCGTAGTGCCGCTCCCCCGCCCCCCCTGCCCCGCCCCCCGGAGGGGGAGGGGTGGAACTCACCTGGGCCGCCATGACGCGCTGCCGCTCCGCGATCAACTTGCACTTGGCGCACTGGCAGTCCCTCCAGCTGCAGAAGCGCTTGTGGCCCTTGAGGGGCGACACGTAGCCGTGGTTCCTGCAGCGGGAGCACTTCGGCATCCGGGCGGACTTCACCCCCTTGGCCGGGGACAGCGGGCCCGGGAGCTCCGGCACCTGCTTGCCGCCCTGCCGGTCTTTGCTCATGTCTGGCGGCGGGAAGGAGGAGGTGGAGGAGGTGATGGTGGAGGAGGTGATGGTGGAGGAGGACAGGGGTCCGGACTGAGCCGCTGATAACGGGCCGGAGGCTATAAGGTCAGCGGCCCGCCCCAACTGGCCCGGAGCCCGGGGGAGGAAGGAGCTGGAGGCGGGGGAGGCCGCGGGAGCATCGCAGTAATCCCACTGCAGGGCCGCACCGGGGGAGGAAGGGGGGCCCCGGGGTGGAGGAGGGGGGGAGGAAGGGGGGCCCCCCCCGGGGGGGCACCGAGCCACAATGATGCGTCTTCACTTAAAACGTTTCCTGCAATAAACTAGATTGTTGAAGGGTTGAAGAAATTCTGTTCCAGAGACTCGTGAGACGCCAAAAACATAAATAGTGAACAATAAAATAGAAGTAGAATAGAATAGAAAAGTGATCTAAAATTAAAAAACAATTATACCTATAAACAATTATATAAATACAGTATATTTATGATTTTTTTAAAGAGAAGTTCAAG
>NW_027662175.1:25000-34548 GCF_963422515.1 Blennius ocellaris
TCCTGGTAAACAGAATCAATAACCACCGTCTGGTTGTAGCTTTGATTGATCCACATGTGAGGAGACGCTTGTCCTCATGTCCTCTGGTCGTCTCCTCCCCCCCTCTTCCCCCCCCCCCCCCTCCTCTAGCCTGGAGCAGGAGCTGCAGCGCCACCTGGTTGCCATGGCAGCAGAGGTGCAGCAGCAGGTGGAGCAGAAGCTCCCGGAGAGCAGCAGACGGGCGCTGCAGGAGAGCGAGGAGGCGGAGGCTCGGCTCGGCCGGCTGTCGGAGCACGTGACGGTGCTGACGGAGGAGAACGCCGCCCTGAGGGGGCGGAGCCACCGGCTGGGCGTCGACCTGGACGTCCTGGAGGAGACGCTCAGCCGGACGTCTCGCGACTGCTGTGTCCGGCAGAAGGTGAGACGGGGGACGTCTGTCTGATGGGGGACGGACCTCACGCCTCCACCCTCCTCCCTCCCTCCCTCCTCCCCTCCCGCCTCCTCCCACCCTCCCTCCACCCTCCCTCCACCAGGTGGCGGAGCAGCTCACCGGGAAGTGTCGGCGGCTGCAGGCGGAGCAGGATGAGTTGAGGCGGCAGGTGGAGCGGCTGCAGCGGCAGAACCTGGAGCTGCAGGCGGAGGCGGAGGAGCTCAGGTCCGGCACCAACTGCCACCCCCCTGCCCCCGCCCCCGGCCGCCGGGCCACGCCCCCCCTCTGGCGTGACGGCGGCCGGCGTTATTGTTTTGCAGGCGGGAGCGGGAGGCGCTCGCGGAGCGGCGCCGCGCCGACGGGGCGGAGCTGAGCCGGCTGGAGGCGGAGCTTCAGGAGGAGAGGAAGAGGAGGGGCAGGACGAAGAGCGTCATGCAGGACGCCGCTCTCACCCTTCAACACGCCCTCACGGTAACCATGGTAACCACGGTAACAACTGGAACCATGGTGACAACTGTAACCATGGTAACAACTGTAACATGGTAACACCGGTAACCATGGTAACAACTGTAACCACGGTAACAGCTGGAACCATGGTGACAACTGTAACCATGGTAACAACTGTAACATGGTAACACCGGTAACCATGGTAACAACTGTAACCACGGTAACCTGGTAACCACGGTAACGCGCCATCGCTCAGGCCCGTTTCCGTGGTTTTCCTTCAAGGAGTTTCATGTTTCCACGGCAACGGCAGGAAGTTGAAAATGAAGCGTTTCAGCCGCCAGTTAGTGACGCTGCTTCTTCTTCTGTTTGTTTTCTTTTCCTGAAGAAAACAAACAAACAGATTGAAACATTTTGAGCATTTTAGCTCCACGAGCATTTTTTACTTTTAGAACCTTTTTACAGTTTCTTTTTAAAATACTTTCCGCAGTTTTCCCTTTTTACGTTTCATGATTAAATAGGCCATTTTAACTATTTAGTATATATATATATATATATATTTTATTTTTTTTCTTTTTAAAATGTAAAATTCTATATTGCTTTTAAATAACACAAAAAAATCATTGTTGTAAAACGTGTAAAATTTGTAGTTTTGTGGGATAAATTAATTAAATGCACTCACTTTTTTTTTCCAAGACAGAAAAAAAGAAAAAAGTTTTACTCTTTAAAATCCAGAGGGTTTCACTCCACGACCCTCACGGATCTTTGTCGCCCCCCTGTGGAGGTCAGGCGTCACTGCAGCACTGGAGCCTGCAGGGCCTCAGTGTGTGTGTGTGTGTGTGTGTGTGTGTGTGTGTGTGTGTGTGTGTGTGTGTGTGTGTGTGTGTGTGTGTGTGTGTGTGTGTGTGTGTGTGTCCTCAGGAGGCGCCTCCAGACCAGGACCCGGTCTCAGACCCGGTCCTGGCCCGGGTCCTGAGGTGGAAGCGGCTGACCCAGGACCTGCTGCAGGTTCTCCTCAGACGCTTCCTGGAGTCTGTCTGACGGTCCGGACCGGACCAGGACCAACTTCCTGTCCACCACATGAGACAGGAAGTGACCCGGCGGCGCCGCTCCAGACGGCGACGTCAGGAAAGAAGAAACGTTCTTGGATTCGGTTCCAAATGTCGTCGTCTTAAATCTGCAACCGTTTCTAAAACCTTTTAATAAAAGTTTTTAACTTTTAATGGTTTTAAATCACCATTTACTGATATTTAACCATTTACTGATATTTAACCATTTACTGATATTTAACCATTTGCAGATATTTAACCATTTACAGATATTTAACCATTTACAGATATTTAACCATTTACTGATATTTAACCATTTACTGATATTTAACCATTTACAGATATTTAACAATTTACAGATATTTAACAATTTACAGATATTTAACAATTTACTGATATTTAACCATTTACTGATATTTAACCATTTACTGATATTTAACCATTTACTGATATTTAACCATTTACTGATATTTAACCATTTACTGATATTTAACCATTTACAGAGTGTTGCGACCTGAAACATTATTGATCATGTGGTTTAGAAAGAAACATTGGTTTCCTTTGTAATAAATGTTTCTTTAATGGCTTAAATGAACAATATGAGTGAAATACATTGCGGAGCCAGACGATTAGATTAGACGAGAGATGAAAGGAACTCGTTTTTCCGGCTGCTGCGCGACGCAAATAGAAACAAATATTCAGCAGCCGGGAGAATAAAGTCGTCAGAATTAAGAAAAGCCGTCATACCTTTTTAAGAGTGCACATTTCATTCCCTGTGTTATTTAGAAATTCTGACTCCGTCTCTTGCTTCAGGCTCGTGTCTGATTGCTGTTCTCTGTCCTGATGTGTTTCACCTGCTGTTCTACATGTTGGTTTGTCGTGGGTTAATTCATGAAGTCCACTTATTACTCCACCAGGAGCTTTTCTAACTTTAATGATGCATAATTATTATTGTTCTAATATTAATCCTTCACTTTGCCTCCAAACGTTCCGACATTCCCTCACATAAAACAATCGTTTCACTTTGATCTCGTCACTTAAACCTTTGACCTCCAGATTAAAGACGGAACGTGAAGATTTACTTTATTTTCGTCACATTCTGAAGAAAGTATGAATGAAAAGTCAATTTACTGCAAATCAGTGGAATTAAAACGAAAGTTTGAGCTCAAAAAAATACATGAAAAAAAAAAAAGATTTGTGGTATTTTTTTTTGCTTGTTTTGCTTTTATTTGTTTTGGAGGAATAATAATTGTTGAAAAAACTATTAAAATACGCAGACGACATGTATTTAGACTCTTTAATGAAAGTTTGTTACACAGAAAGTCTTCAGGCACTTGATGACAGCCACACCTTCCAGGTACTACGTAGTACAGCAGAATATCTACGCCGTATGTACAACGAAATACATCTGCTTTAAAAAGTATACTTTGATAAATATAGAACTTCATGGATTGTTAAGTAGTTATAGCAAATATTCAAAATACTGTGATTTCTTTTTAAATAGGTACAAAGGATTCATATAAAAGTACTTTTCTCGAGCAGAAGCCGATTCCCTCCTGGTCTGGATCATCTAGGTCTATAGATCTATATACACACCGGGGGATTCCTCTGACCACAAAATACAATAGAATCACAGCCGGAGACGCTTCGTTGCTCTTCAATGATCAACAGAGAGCTGCAGAAGAAAGAGGGATCAAAGAAAGGAAAAGGTGCAGATCAAAGAGGAAAAGGTGCAGAAGAAGGAGGGAACAAAGAGGAAAAGCTGCAGCAGAAGGAGGGATCAAAAAGGAAAAGGTGCAGAAGAAGGAGGGATCAAAAAGGAAAAGGTGCAGAAGAAGGAGGGATCAAAGAGGAAAAGCTGCAGAAGAAGGAGGGATGAAAGAGGAGAAGCTGCAGAAGGAGGGATGAAAGAGGAAAGGTGCAGAAGAAGGAGGGATGAAAGAGGAAAGGTGCAGAAGAAGGAGGGATGAAAGAGGAAAGGTGCAGAAGAAGGAGGGATGAAAGAGGAAAGGTGCAGAAGGAGGAGGGATGAAAGAGGAAAGGTGCAGAAGAAGGAGGGATGAAAGAGGAAAGGTGCAGAAGGAGGAGGGATGAAAGAGGAAAGGTGCAGAAGAAGGAGGGATGAAAGAGGAAAGGTGCAGAAGAAGGAGGGATGAAAGAGGAAAGGTGCAGAAGGAGGAGGGATGAAAGAGGAAAGGTGCAGAAGAAGGAGGGATGAAAGAGGAAAGGTGCAGAAGGAGGAGGGATGAAAGAGGAAAGGTGCAGAAGAAGGAGGGATGAAAGAGGAAAGGTGCAGCAGAGTAGGAAGAGTTGGTCTGAACTCCAGTGCTTCAGCTACATTCAGGTTGAAGGACACTTTGGAATCGCTCACGTTGAAAACAACGGAACAAAGATAGAAATCTCATTGGTTGATTGGGAGGAAGTCCCTCGTCTAGCAGCAGTGGGGGGTTGTGGGTAGTTTGGGGGGGGGTTAATCAAACATGCCCCTCCGGGTGGGACTCGGGGAGGTCTTCCTGCCGAGTCGTGGCGTTCCCTGGAAGAGAACCCAGCAACCCGTTACAACGTGACAAACAGGACGCACCGATACTGATACCGATACCGATACAATACAATACAGATATAGATACTGATACCAATACCAATACCAATACCGATACCGATACAAATACGACACGGATACTGATACTGATACCAATACCGATACCAATAGATACTGATACCAATACTGATACCGATACCAATAGAAATACGATACAGATACTGATACCGATACCAATACTAATACCGATACCAATAACAATACCAGGTTGAAATCATTCTACTGCTGGTCGCTACCGTGCTGCAGTGATTAGCAGTAATTAGCTCGTCTGTGCTGCATTTGAACAGTGACTGGGAACTGGGAATGTCCCAGTTGAAGTCGGAATGTCCCACTGGGAAAGTGGGAAAATTCCTAAGGCTTCAACAGAGAGTATCTCTCAACTCCTTCCTGAACAACGCTCCCGATAAAGTCAGAGTGAAAATACTCTACGGTTTAACATCGCTGGTGTGAAAGACTCAGAACCAGTCCGACTGTAGAACGTGTTGTAATGCCACTTGGTGCCACCAGGTGGTGACGTGAGTCACGACGGTTCAGCCATAAGGTGGGAGTGGTTTGTGCGGTGGCGTGGTACCGGGGGCTCGGGACTCACCGGAGACTGGGCCTTGGAGAAGTTGACGTGAGCGTAGAGCAGCACGGCGATGTCCTTGTGTCCCGCTTCCAGAGCGATGGACAACGCGTTGCTCTCGTCCTGAAGACAACAGACAGAGACCGGCGTCAGGCTTCCTCATGGCCGCCACAGGGGGGCGCCACCGAGCACAAACATCGTAAAACGTGTTTCACTTGATGAGGGAAACATTTTATCATAAATAAAAACATGTTGTCATATTAGCAATTAATTTTCTAAAACATTTTTTGTTCTGAATAAATTTGGCTGAATAAATAGATATATGTATATAAGTACGAAAAACTTTAGTTTAGCATGTTTAGCATTGAGCTAATAGTAAACATCTTCACTAGAAAATCATATTTTACCCTGAAAACTTTAGTTTTGTTTCATGAATTTTTCCTCTTTCCTGTAAGATTGAAACGCAGCACTACAGCGCCCCCTGCTGGCTGCACCCGGGTACTGCGTTTAGAGGACGCCTCGACGACATAGACACAAAAATGTCCTTCATCGCGCATTAAGAGGAAATTACACCGTGATTAACTTTCCAATATTTTTCGTTTAACAAAAATATTTAAATAAATAAAATAGAAAAAATAAATAGAAAAAAATTAATGAATAAAAAATGTATAAAATAAAAAAATTAAATGAAAAAAAATTTTATTAATTTTTTTTAATACAAATAAAAAAGATACAAAAAGACACGACACGACACGACACGACACGACACGACACGACACGACACGACAAGACAAAACAAGACAAAACAAAACAAAACAAAAACAAATAAAAAATCTGCTTGTGTGGAAAAAAAAAAGCTGAACCACATGTTTTAGAAATGAGTTTCTTGAACCAGACTTAGCGACCGTCTGCGGCTCAGAGCGGCGCCGCCTCACTTCCTGTGGCGTGACTCACGCTGTCGCTGAGCGTGGCGTCGCAGCCGGGTTGGGCCAGCAGCAGCTTGACGATCTCCACGTGGCCGTGCTCGCTGGCGCACATCAGCGCCGTGGAGCCCTCGTCGTCCTGGACGTTGACGTCGGCGCCGTGAGCCAGCAGAGCGCGGACCATGTCCATCCGGCCGTGGCTGACCGCCAGCATCAGCCCCGTCTGACCAGCCTGCACACACACACACACACACACACACACACACACACACACACACACACACACACACACACACACACACACACACACACACACACACACACACACACACACACACACACACACACACACACACACACACACACACACACACACACACACACACACACACACAGCAATGGTTCATCAATACACTGATACACGTCATTTTAATTAATAAATAACAACAAATTGTCATAATGACTTTGGATGAAAGGTGGAGGTCACCAATATGGTCGTCTGCCACAGGAAGTCACTACAAGTTACTACAGGTCACTACACGTCACTACAGGTCACTACAAGTTACTACAGGTCACTACAAGTTACTACAGGTCACTACACGTCACTACAAGTCACTACAAGTTACTACAGGTCACTACACGTCACTACAAGTCACTACAAGTTACTACAGGTCACTACAAGTCACTACAAGTTACTACAAGTTACTACAGGTCACTACAAGTCACTACAAGTTACTACAGGTCACTACAAGTCACTACAAGTTACTACAGGTCACTACAAGTCACTACACGTCACTACAAGTCACTACAGGTCACTACAAGTTACTACAGGTCACTACAAGTCACTACACGTCACTACAGGTCACTACAAGTTACTACAGGTCACTACAAGTCACTACACGTCACTACAGGTCACTACAAGTTACTACAGGTCACTACAAGTCACTACAGGTCACTACAAGTTACTACAGGTCACTACAGGTCACTACAAGTTACTACAGGTCACTACAGGTCACTACAAGTCACTACAAGTCACTACAGGTCACTACACGTCACTACAAGTTACTACAAGTCAGTATAAATCACCACAGGTCAGTACAGGTCACTACAAGTCACTATAGGTCACTACAGGTCACTACAAGTCACTACAGGTCAGTACAAGTCACTACAGGTCAGTACAAGTCACTACAGGTCAGTACAAGTCACTACAAGTCAGTATAAATCACTACAAGTCAGTACAAGTCAGTACAAGTCAGTACAGGTCAGTACAAGGCAGTACAAGTCAGTACAAGTCACTACAAGTCAGTACAAGTCAGTACAAGTCACTACAAGTCAGTACAAGTCACTACAAGTCAGTATAAATCACTACAGGTCACTACAAGTCCCTACAGGTCAGTACAAGTCAGTACAAGTCAGTACAAGTCAGTACAAGGCAGTACAAGTCAGTACAAGTCAGTACAGGTCAGTACAAGTCAGTACAAGTCACTACAGGTCAGTACAAGTCACTACAAGTCACTACAGGTCAGTACAAGTCACTACAGGTCAGTACAAGGCAGTACAAGTCACTACAGGTCAGTACAGGTCAGTACAAGGCAGTACAAGGCAGTACAAGGCAGTACAAGTCAGTACAAGTCACTACAGGTCAGTACAAGGCAGTACAAGGCAGTACAAGGCAGTACAAGTCAGTACAAGTCACTACAGGTCAGTACAAGGCAGTACAAGTCAGTACAAGTCAGTACAAGTCACTACAGGTCAGTACAAGTCACTACAAGTCACTACAGGTCAGTACAAGTCAGTACAAGTCACTACAGGTCAGTACAAGTCAGTACAAGTCAGTACAAGTCACTACAGGTCAGTACAAGTCAGTACAAGTCACTACAGGTCAGTACAAGTCACTACAAGTCACTACAGGTCAGTACAAGTCAGTACAAGTCACTACAGGTCAGTACAAGTCAGTACAAGTCACTACAGGTCAGTACAAGTCAGTACAAGTCACTACAGGGTCAGTACAAGTCAGTACAAGTCAGTACAGGTCAGTACAAGTCACTACAGGTCAGTACAAGTCACTACAGGTCAGTACAAGTTACTACAAGTCAGTATAAATCACTACAAGTCAGTACAGGTCAGTACAAGGCAGTACAAGTCACTACAGGTCAGTACAAGTCAGTACAGGTCACTACAAGTCAGTACAAGTCAGTACAAGTCAGTACAAGTCAGTACAAGTCACTACAGGTCAGTACAAGTCAGTACAGGTCACTACAAGTTACTACAAGTCAGTATAAATCACTACAAGTCAGTACAAGTAAGTACAGGTCAGTACAAGTCAGTACAGGTCAGTACAAGTCAGTACAAGTCAGTACAGGTCAGTACAAGTCAGTACAAGTCAGTACAAGTCAGTACAAGTCAGTACAAGTCAGTACAGGTCAGTACAAGTCAGTACAAGTCAGTACAGGTCAGTACAGGTCAGTACAAGTCAGTACAAGTCAGTACAGGTCAGTACAAGTCAGTACAAGTCAGTACAAGTCAGTACAGGTCAGTACAGGTCAGTACAAGTCAGTACAGGTCAGTACAGGTCAGTACAAGTCAGTACAAGTCAGTACAGGTCAGTACAAGTCAGTACAAGTCAGTACAAGTCAGTACAAGTCAGTACAAGTCAGTAGAAGTTTGACTAATCAGTCAGTTGTACTTGCAGTTCCGCTCCTCGGCCACTTGGTGGCAGCAGAGCTCATGTTCTCATCGTGTCCCTCATGTGGAGGTTGATGAAGGTGAGTGTTGTTGACCTTTGACCCCCGGACTGACCTGGCTGGCCCGGGCGTTGACGTCGCCCTTCGTGAACAACTCCTCCACCACGCTCATGTCCCGCGGCGCCTCCACGGCGGCCAGCGCCGCTAGCATGATGGGCGTGTAGCCCGCCTTGTTCTGCTGGTTCACGTTGCACACGTCTGACACACACACACACACACACACACACACACACACACACACACACACACACACACACACACACACACACACACACACACACACACACACACACACACACACACACACACACAAAGTCAACAAGATTTCAAAAAATAGAGAAAAATTACAAAAAAAGTCAAACAAACAAAAATGTTATTGAAAATGTTTAAAAAGAAAAAAAAAATCCCCAAAATTGAAAAAGCTTCAATAAAATACATGCAAACAATCCATGACGCTAAAATAAATTCAAAAACCTTTCAAATAAATTATCAAAACAAGAACAAGCTGGAAAAATCCCCAAAAAACGTTTAAAAAAAATTATGTAAAATGTCAAGCAGTTTTAAAAAAATGTTTGTTTCCAAAAACAACGTCAAGAAAGTCCAAACAAAAAAAACTCAAGTTTAAAAAAAATAGAGAAAAAATAGAAAAAAATGACCCAAATGTCTAAAACAGTTTAAAAAAAAAAATTGATATAAATTAAGAAGCTCCAAAAAATAGAAAAATCCCAAAAAAAGTTTCATAAAATGACCTAAAAATTCAAGATGCTTAAATAAATTCAAAAACTTAAAAAAGTCAAGAAGCCTGAAAAAGTGAG
>NW_027662174.1:0-72500 GCF_963422515.1 Blennius ocellaris
ACCCGGACGCTTCGACCGGGAATTCCTGTTTGGACTGCCAGACCAAGAGGTGGTGGTCAATTCTGTGTGTGTGTGTGTGTGTGTGTGTGTGTGTGTGTGTGTGTGTGTGTGTGTGTGTGTGTGTGTGTGTGTGTGTGTGTGTGTGTGTGTGTGTGTGTGTGTGTGTGTGTGTGTGTGTACTGTATTGGACCTAACCTCTAATCTGTAACCTTTTGTCTTTCATGAATGTCACTCCATCTTTGTGACATTGCTAACTTCCTGTCTTCAGTCTGTGTGACATTGCTAACTTCCTGTCTTCAGTCTGTGTGACGTTGCTAACTTCCTGTCTTCAGTCTGTGTGACATTGCTAACTTCCTGTCTTCAGTCTGTGTGACATTGCTAACTTCCTGTCTTCGGTCTGTGTGACATTGCTAACTTCCTGTCTTCAGTCTGTGTGACATTGCTAACTTCCTGTCTTCAGTCTGTGTGACATTGCTAACTTCCTGTCTTCGGTCTGTGTGACATTGCTAACTTCCTGTCTTCAGTCTGTGTGACATTGCTAACTTCCTGTCTTCAGTCTGTGTGACATTGCTAACTTCCTGTCTTCGGTCTGTGTGACATTGCTAATTTCCTGTCTTCAGTCTGTGTGACATTGCTAACTTCCTGTCTTCAGTCTGTGTGACGTTGTTAACTTCCTGTCTTCAGTCTGTGTGATGTTGTTAACTTCCTGTCTTCAGTCTGTGTGACGTTGTTAACTTCCTGTCGTTGGTCTGTGTGACGTTGTTAACTTCCTGTCTTCAGTCTGTGTGACGTTGTTAACTTCCTGTCGTTGGTCTGTGTGACGTTAACTTCCTGTCTTCAGTCTGTGTGACGTTGTTAACTTCCTGTCTTCGGTCTGTGTGACGTTGTTAACTTCCTGTCTTCAGTCTGTGTGACGTTGTTAACTTCCTGTCTTCGGTCTGTGTGACGTTGTCAACTTCCTGTCTTCAGTCTGTGTGACGTTGTTAACTTCCTGTCTTCGGTCTGTGTGACGTTGTTAACTTCCTGTCTTCAGTCTGTGTGACGTTGTTAACTTCCTGTCTTCGGTCTGTGTGACATTGCTAATTTCCTGTCTTCAGTCTGTGTGACATTGCTAACTTCCTGTCTTCAGTCTGTGTGACGTTGTTAACTTCCTGTCTTCAGTCTGTGTGATGTTGTTAACTTCCTGTCTTCAGTCTGTGTGACGTTGTTAACTTCCTGTCGTTGGTCTGTGTGACGTTGTTAACTTCCTGTCTTCAGTCTGTGTGACGTTGTTAACTTCCTGTCGTTGGTCTGTGTGACGTTAACTTCCTGTCTTCAGTCTGTGTGACGTTGTTAACTTCCTGTCTTCGGTCTGTGTGACGTTGTTAACTTCCTGTCTTCAGTCTGTGTGACGTTGTTAACTTCCTGTCTTCGGTCTGTGTGACGTTGTCAACTTCCTGTCTTCAGTCTGTGTGACGTTGTTAACTTCCTGTCTTCGGTCTGTGTGACGTTGTTAACTTCCTGTCGTTGGTCTGTGTGACGTTGTTAACTTCCTGTCTTCAGTCTGTGTGACGTTGTTAACTTCCTGTCGTTGGTCTGTGTGACGTTAACTTCCTGTCTTCAGTCTGTGTGACGTTGTTAACTTCCTGTCTTCGGTCTGTGTGACGTTGTTAACTTCCTGTCTTCAGTCTGTGTGACGTTGTTAACTTCCTGTCTTCGGTCTGTGTGACGTTGTCAACTTCCTGTCTTCAGTCTGTGTGACGTTGTTAACTTCCTGTCTTCGGTCTGTGTGACGTTGTTAACTTCCTGTCTTCAGTCTGTGTGACGTTGTTAACTTCCTGTCTTCGGTCTGTGTGACATTGCTAATTTCCTGTCTTCAGTCTGTGTGACATTGCTAACTTCCTGTCTTCAGTCTGTGTGACGTTGTTAACTTCCTGTCTTCAGTCTGTGTGATGTTGTTAACTTCCTGTCTTCAGTCTGTGTGACGTTGTTAACTTCCTGTCGTTGGTCTGTGTGACGTTGTTAACTTCCTGTCTTCAGTCTGTGTGACGTTGTTAACTTCCTGTCGTTGGTCTGTGTGACGTTAACTTCCTGTCTTCAGTCTGTGTGACGTTGTTAACTTCCTGTCTTCGGTCTGTGTGACGTTGTTAACTTCCTGTCTTCAGTCTGTGTGACGTTGTTAACTTCCTGTCTTCGGTCTGTGTGACGTTGTCAACTTCCTGTCTTCAGTCTGTGTGACGTTGTTAACTTCCTGTCTTCGGTCTGTGTGACGTTGTTAACTTCCTGTCTTCAGTCTGTGTGACGTTGTTAACTTCCTGTCTTCGGTCTGTGTGACGTTGTTAACTTCCTGTCTTCAGTCTGTGTGACGTTGTTAACTTCCTGTCTTCGGTCTGTGTGACGTTGTCAACTTCCTGTCTTCAGTCTGTGTGACGTTGTTAACTTCCTGTCTTCGGTCTGTGTGACGTTGTCAACTTCCTGTCTTCGGTCTGTGTGACGTTGTTAACTTCCTGTCTTCGGTCTGTGTGACGTTGTTAACTTCCTGTCTTCAGTCTGTGTGACGTTGTTAACTTCCTGTCTTCGGTCTGTGTGACGTTGTTAACTTCCTGTCTTCAGTCTGTGTGACGTTGTTAACTTCCTGTCGTTGGTCTGTGTGACGTTGTTAACTTCCTGTCTTCAGTCTGTGTGATGTTGTTAACTTCCTGTCGTTGGTCTGTGTGACGTTAACTTCCTGTCTTCGGTCTGTGTGACGTTGTTAACTTCCTGTCTTCGGTCTGTGTGACGTTGTTAACTTCCTGTCTTCGGTCTGTGTGACGTTGTTAACTTCCTGTCTTCGGTCTGTGTGACGTTGTTAACTTCCTGTCTTCAGTCTGTGTGACGTTGTCAACTTCCTGTCTTCAGTCTGTGTGACGTTGTTAACTTCCTGTCTTCAGTCTGTGTGACGTTGTTAACTTCCTGTCTTCGGTCTGTGTGACGTTGTCAACTTCCTGTCTTCGGTCTGTGTGACGTTAACTTCCTGTCTTCGGTCTGTGTGACGTTGTTAACTTCCTGTCTTCAGTCTGTGTGATGTTGTTAACTTCCTGTCTTCGGTCTGTGTGACGTTGTTAACTTCCTGTCTTCAGTCTGTGTGACGTTGTTAACTTCCTGTCGTTGGTCTGTGTGACGTTGTTAACTTCCTGTCTTCAGTCTGTGTGATGTTGTTAACTTCCTGTCGTTGGTCTGTGTGACGTTAACTTCCTGTCTTCGGTCTGTGTGACGTTGTTAACTTCCTGTCTTCGGTCTGTGTGACGTTGTTAACTTCCTGTCTTCGGTCTGTGTGACGTTGTTAACTTCCTGTCTTCGGTCTGTGTGACGTTGTTAACTTCCTGTCTTCAGTCTGTGTGACGTTGTCAACTTCCTGTCTTCAGTCTGTGTGACGTTGTTAACTTCCTGTCTTCAGTCTGTGTGACGTTGTTAACTTCCTGTCTTCGGTCTGTGTGACGTTGTTAACTTCCTGTCTTCGGTCTGTGTGACGTTGTTAACTTCCTGTCTTCAGTCTGTGTGACGTTGTTAACTTCCTGTCGTTGGTCTGTGTGGCGTTGTTAACTTCCTGTCTTCAGTCTGTGTGACGTTGTTAACTTCCTGTCGTTGGTCTGTGTGGCGTTGTTAACTTCCTGTCTTCAGTCTGTGTGATGTTGTTAACTTCCTGTATTCGGTCTGTGTGACGTTGTTAACTTCCTGTCTTCAGTCTGTGTGACGTTGTTAACTTCCTGTCGTTGGTCTGTGTGGCGTTGTTAACTTCCTGTCTTCAGTCTGTGTGATGTTGTTAACTTCCTGTATTCGGTCTGTGTGACGTTGTTAACTTCCTGTCTTCAGTCTGTGTGACGTTGTTAACTTCCTGTCGTTGGTCTGTGTGACGTTGTTAACTTCCTGTCTTCAGTCTGTGTGATGTTGTTAACTTCCTGTCGTTGGTCTGTGTGACGTTAACTTCCTGTCTTCGGTCTGTGTGACGTTGTTAACTTCCTGTCTTCAGTCTGTGTGACGTTGTTAACTTCCTGTCGTTGGTCTGTGTGGCGTTAACTTCCTGTCTTCAGTCTGTGTGATGTTGTTAACTTCCTGTCGTTGGTCTGTGTGACGTTAACTTCCTGTCTTCAGTCTGTGTGATGTTGTTAACTTCCTGTCTTCGGTCTGTGTGACGTTGTTAACTTCCTGTCTTCAGTCTGTGTGACGTTGTTAACTTCCTGTCGTTGGTCTGTGTGACGTTGTTAACTTCCTGTCTTCAGTCTGTGTGATGTTGTTAACTTCCTGTCGTTGGTCTGTGTGACGTTAACTTCCCGTCTTCGGTCTGTGTGACGTTGTTAACTTCCTGTCTTCAGTCTGTGTGACGTTGTTAACTTCCTGTCGTTGGTCTGTGTGGCGTTAACTTCCTGTCTTCAGTCTGTGTGATGTTGTTAACTTCCTGTCGTTGGTCTGTGTGACGTTAACTTCCTGTCTTCAGTCTGTGTGACGTTGTTAACTTCCTGTCTTCGGTCTGTGTGACGTTGTTAACTTCCTGTCTTCAGTCTGTGTGACGTTGTTAACTTCCTGTCTTCGGTCTGTGTGACGTTGTCAACTTCCTGTCTTCGGTCTGTGTGACGTTAACTTCCTGTCTTCGGTCTGTGTGACGTTGTTAACTTCCTGTCTTCAGTCTGTGTGATGTTGTTAACTTCCTGTCTTCGGTCTGTGTGACGTTGTTAACTTCCTGTCTTCAGTCTGTGTGACGTTGTTAACTTCCTGTCGTTGGTCTGTGTGACGTTGTTAACTTCCTGTCTTCAGTCTGTGTGATGTTGTTAACTTCCTGTCGTTGGTCTGTGTGACGTTAACTTCCTGTCTTCGGTCTGTGTGACGTTGTTAACTTCCTGTCTTCGGTCTGTGTGACGTTGTTAACTTCCTGTCTTCGGTCTGTGTGACGTTGTTAACTTCCTGTCTTCGGTCTGTGTGACGTTGTTAACTTCCTGTCTTCGGTCTGTGTGACGTTGTTAACTTCCTGTCTTCAGTCTGTGTGACGTTGTCAACTTCCTGTCTTCAGTCTGTGTGACGTTGTTAACTTCCTGTCTTCGGTCTGTGTGACGTTGTTAACTTCCTGTCTTCGGTCTGTGTGACGTTGTTAACTTCCTGTCTTCGGTCTGTGTGACGTTGTTAACTTCCTGTCTTCGGTCTGTGTGACGTTGTTAACTTCCTGTCTTCGGTCTGTGTGACGTTGTTAACTTCCTGTCTTCAGTCTGTGTGACGTTGTTAACTTCCTGTCTTCGGTCTGTGTGACGTTGTTAACTTCCTGTCTTCGGTCTGTGTGACGTTGTTAACTTCCTGTCTTCGGTCTGTGTGACGTTGTTAACTTCCTGTCTTCGGTCTGTGTGACGTTGTTAACTTCCTGTCTTCGGTCTGTGTGACGTTGTTAACTTCCTGTCTTCAGTCTGTGTGACGTTGTTAACTTCCTGTCGTTGGTCTGTGTGACGTTGTTAACTTCCTGTCTTCAGTCTGTGTGATGTTGTTAACTTCCTGTCGTTGGTCTGTGTGACGTTAACTTCCTGTCTTCGGTCTGTGTGACGTTGTTAACTTCCTGTCTTCAGTCTGTGTGATGTTGTTAACTTCCTGTCTTCTGTCTGTGTGACGTTGTTAACTTCCTGTCTTCGGTCTGTGTGACGTTGTCAACTTCCTGTCTTCGGTCTGTGTGACGTTGTTAACTTCCTGTCTTCGGTTTGTGTGACGTTGTTAACTTCCTGTCTTCAGTCTGTGTGATGTTGTTAACTTCCTGTCTTCGGTCTGTGTGACGTTGTTAACTTCCTGTCTTCGGTCTGTGTGACGTTGTTAACTTCCTGTCGTTGGTCTGTGTGACGTTGTTAACTTCCTGTCTTCAGTCTGTGTGATGTTGTTAACTTCCTGTCGTTGGTCTGTGTGACGTTAACTTCCTGTCTTCGGTCTGTGTGACGTTGTTAACTTCCTGTCTTCAGTCTGTGTGATGTTGTTAACTTCCTGTCTTCTGTCTGTGTGACGTTGTTAACTTCCTGTCTTCGGTCTGTGTGACGTTGTCAACTTCCTGTCTTCGGTCTGTGTGACGTTGTTAACTTCCTGTCTTCGGTCTGTGTGACGTTGTTAACTTCCTGTCTTCAGTCTGTGTGATGTTGTTAACTTCCTGTCTTCGGTCTGTGTGACGTTGTTAACTTCCTGTCTTCAGTCTGTGTGACGTTGTTAACTTCCTGTCGTTGGTCTGTGTGACGTTGTTAACTTCCTGTCTTCAGTCTGTGTGATGTTGTTAACTTCCTGTCGTTGGTCTGTGTGACGTTAACTTCCTGTCTTCGGTCTGTGTGACGTTGTTAACTTCCTGTCTTCAGTCTGTGTGACGTTGTTAACTTCCTGTCGTTGGTCTGTGTGGCGTTGTTAACTTCCTGTCTTCAGTCTGTGTGATGTTGTTAACTTCCTGTATTCGGTCTGTGTGACGTTGTTAACTTCCTGTCTTCAGTCTGTGTGACGTTGTTAACTTCCTGTCGTTGGTCTGTGTGACGTTGTTAACTTCCTGTCTTCAGTCTGTGTGATGTTGTTAACTTCCTGTCGTTGGTCTGTGTGACGTTAACTTCCTGTCTTCGGTCTGTGTGACGTTGTTAACTTCCTGTCTTCAGTCTGTGTGACGTTGTTAACTTCCTGTCGTTGGTCTGTGTGGCGTTAACTTCCTGTCTTCAGTCTGTGTGATGTTGTTAACTTCCTGTCGTTGGTCTGTGTGACGTTAACTTCCTGTCTTCAGTCTGTGTGATGTTGTTAACTTCCTGTCTTCGGTCTGTGTGACGTTGTTAACTTCCTGTCTTCAGTCTGTGTGACGTTGTTAACTTCCTGTCGTTGGTCTGTGTGACGTTGTTAACTTCCTGTCTTCAGTCTGTGTGATGTTGTTAACTTCCTGTCGTTGGTCTGTGTGACGTTAACTTCCCGTCTTCGGTCTGTGTGACGTTGTTAACTTCCTGTCTTCAGTCTGTGTGACGTTGTTAACTTCCTGTCTTCGGTCTGTGTGACGTTGTCAACTTCCTGTCGTTGGTCTGTGTGGCGTTAACTTCCTGTCTTCAGTCTGTGTGATGTTGTTAACTTCCTGTCGTTGGTCTGTGTGACGTTAACTTCCCGTCTTCGGTCTGTGTGACGTTGTTAACTTCCTGTCTTCAGTCTGTGTGACGTTGTTAACTTCCTGTCTTCGGTCTGTGTGACGTTGTCAACTTCCTGTCGTTGGTCTGTGTGGCGTTAACTTCCTGTCTTCAGTCTGTGTGATGTTGTTAACTTCCTGTCGTTGGTCTGTGTGACGTTAACTTCCTGTCTTCAGTCTGTGTGACGTTGTTAACTTCCTGTCTTCGGTCTGTGTGACGTTGTTAACTTCCTGTCTTCAGTCTGTGTGACGTTGTTAACTTCCTGTCTTCGGTCTGTGTGACGTTGTCAACTTCCTGTCTTCGGTCTGTGTGACGTTAACTTCCTGTCTTCGGTCTGTGTGACGTTGTTAACTTCCTGTCTTCAGTCTGTGTGATGTTGTTAACTTCCTGTCTTCGGTCTGTGTGACGTTGTTAACTTCCTGTCTTCAGTCTGTGTGACGTTGTTAACTTCCTGTCGTTGGTCTGTGTGACGTTGTTAACTTCCTGTCTTCAGTCTGTGTGATGTTGTTAACTTCCTGTCGTTGGTCTGTGTGACGTTAACTTCCTGTCTTCGGTCTGTGTGACGTTGTTAACTTCCTGTCTTCGGTCTGTGTGACGTTGTTAACTTCCTGTCTTCGGTCTGTGTGACGTTGTTAACTTCCTGTCTTCGGTCTGTGTGACGTTGTTAACTTCCTGTCTTCAGTCTGTGTGACGTTGTCAACTTCCTGTCTTCAGTCTGTGTGACGTTGTTAACTTCCTGTCTTCAGTCTGTGTGACGTTGTTAACTTCCTGTCTTCAGTCTGTGTGATGTTGTTAACTTCCTGTCGTTGGTCTGTGTGACGTTAACTTCCCGTCTTCGGTCTGTGTGACGTTGTTAACTTCCTGTCTTCAGTCTGTGTGACGTTGTTAACTTCCTGTCTTCGGTCTGTGTGACGTTGTCAACTTCCTGTCGTTGGTCTGTGTGGCGTTAACTTCCTGTCTTCAGTCTGTGTGATGTTGTTAACTTCCTGTCGTTGGTCTGTGTGACGTTAACTTCCCGTCTTCGGTCTGTGTGACGTTGTTAACTTCCTGTCTTCAGTCTGTGTGACGTTGTTAACTTCCTGTCTTCGGTCTGTGTGACGTTGTCAACTTCCTGTCGTTGGTCTGTGTGGCGTTAACTTCCTGTCTTCAGTCTGTGTGATGTTGTTAACTTCCTGTCGTTGGTCTGTGTGACGTTAACTTCCTGTCTTCAGTCTGTGTGACGTTGTTAACTTCCTGTCTTCGGTCTGTGTGACGTTGTTAACTTCCTGTCTTCAGTCTGTGTGACGTTGTTAACTTCCTGTCTTCGGTCTGTGTGACGTTGTCAACTTCCTGTCTTCGGTCTGTGTGACGTTAACTTCCTGTCTTCGGTCTGTGTGACGTTGTTAACTTCCTGTCTTCAGTCTGTGTGATGTTGTTAACTTCCTGTCTTCGGTCTGTGTGACGTTGTTAACTTCCTGTCTTCAGTCTGTGTGACGTTGTTAACTTCCTGTCGTTGGTCTGTGTGACGTTGTTAACTTCCTGTCTTCAGTCTGTGTGATGTTGTTAACTTCCTGTCGTTGGTCTGTGTGACGTTAACTTCCTGTCTTCGGTCTGTGTGACGTTGTTAACTTCCTGTCTTCGGTCTGTGTGACGTTGTTAACTTCCTGTCTTCGGTCTGTGTGACGTTGTTAACTTCCTGTCTTCGGTCTGTGTGACGTTGTTAACTTCCTGTCTTCAGTCTGTGTGACGTTGTCAACTTCCTGTCTTCAGTCTGTGTGACGTTGTTAACTTCCTGTCTTCAGTCTGTGTGACGTTGTTAACTTCCTGTCGTTGGTCTGTGTGACGTTGTCAACTTCCTGTCTTCTGTCTGTGTGACGTTGTTAACTTCCTGTCTTCGGTCTGTGTGACGTTGTTAACTTCCTGTCTTCAGTCTGTGTGACGTTGTTAACTTCCTGTCGTTGGTCTGTGTGACGTTGTTAACTTCCTGTCTTCAGTCTGTGTGATGTTGTTAACTTCCTGTCGTTGGTCTGTGTGACGTTAACTTCCTGTTTTCGGTCTGTGTGACGTTGTTAACTTCCTGTCTTCAGTCTGTGTGACGTTGTTAACTTCCTGTCGTTGGTCTGTGTGGCGTTAACTTCCTGTCTTCAGTCTGTGTGATGTTGTTAACTTCCTGTCGTTGGTCTGTGTGACGTTAACTTCCTGTCTTCAGTCTGTGTGATGTTGTTAACTTCCTGTCTTCGGTCTGTGTGATGTTGTTAACTTCCTGTCTTCAGTCTGTGTGACGTTGTTAACTTCCTGTCGTTGGTCTGTGTGACGTTGTTAACTTCCTGTCTTCAGTCTGTGTGATGTTGTTAACTTCCTGTCGTTGGTCTGTGTGACGTTAACTTCCCGTCTTCGGTCTGTGTGACGTTGTTAACTTCCTGTCTTCAGTCTGTGTGACGTTGTTAACTTCCTGTCGTTGGTCTGTGTGGCGTTAACTTCCTGTCTTCAGTCTGTGTGATGTTGTTAACTTCCTGTCGTTGGTCTGTGTGACGTTAACTTCCTGTCTTCAGTCTGTGTGACGTTGTTAACTTCCTGTCTTCGGTCTGTGTGACGTTGTTAACTTCCTGTCTTCAGTCTGTGTGACGTTGTTAACTTCCTGTCTTCGGTCTGTGTGACGTTGTTAACTTCCTGTCTTCAGTCTGTGTGACGTTGTTAACTTCCTGTCTTCGGTCTGTGTGACGTTGTCAACTTCCTGTCTTCGGTCTGTGTGACGTTAACTTCCTGTCTTCGGTCTGTGTGACGTTGTTAACTTCCTGTCTTCAGTCTGTGTGATGTTGTTAACTTCCTGTCTTCGGTCTGTGTGACGTTGTTAACTTCCTGTCTTCAGTCTGTGTGACGTTGTTAACTTCCTGTCGTTGGTCTGTGTGACGTTGTTAACTTCCTGTCTTCAGTCTGTGTGATGTTGTTAACTTCCTGTCGTTGGTCTGTGTGACGTTAACTTCCTGTCTTCGGTCTGTGTGACGTTGTTAACTTCCTGTCTTCGGTCTGTGTGACGTTGTTAACTTCCTGTCTTCGGTCTGTGTGACGTTGTTAACTTCCTGTCTTCGGTCTGTGTGACGTTGTTAACTTCCTGTCTTCGGTCTGTGTGACGTTGTTAACTTCCTGTCTTCGGTCTGTGTGACGTTGTCAACTTCCTGTCTTCAGTCTGTGTGACGTTGTTAACTTCCTGTCTTCAGTCTGTGTGACGTTGTTAACTTCCTGTCTTCGGTCTGTGTGACGTTGTTAACTTCCTGTCTTCGGTCTGTGTGACGTTGTTAACTTCCTGTCTTCAGTCTGTGTGACGTTGTTAACTTCCTGTCTTCGGTCTGTGTGACGTTAACTTCCTGTCTTCGGTCTGTGTGACGTTGTTAACTTCCTGTCTTCAGTCTGTGTGATGTTGTTAACTTCCTGTCTTCGGTCTGTGTGACGTTGTTAACTTCCTGTCTTCAGTCTGTGTGACGTTGTTAACTTCCTGTCGTTGGTCTGTGTGACGTTGTTAACTTCCTGTCTTCAGTCTGTGTGATGTTGTTAACTTCCTGTCGTTGGTCTGTGTGACGTTAACTTCCTGTCTTCGGTCTGTGTGACGTTGTTAACTTCCTGTCTTCGGTCTGTGTGACGTTGTTAACTTCCTGTCTTCGGTCTGTGTGACGTTGTTAACTTCCTGTCTTCGGTCTGTGTGACGTTGTTAACTTCCTGTCTTCAGTCTGTGTGACGTTGTCAACTTCCTGTCTTCAGTCTGTGTGACGTTGTTAACTTCCTGTCTTCAGTCTGTGTGACGTTGTTAACTTCCTGTCGTTGGTCTGTGTGACGTTGTTAACTTCCTGTCTTCAGTCTGTGTGATGTTGTTAACTTCCTGTCGTTGGTCTGTGTGACGTTAACTTCCTGTCTTCGGTCTGTGTGACGTTGTTAACTTCCTGTCTTCAGTCTGTGTGATGTTGTTAACTTCCTGTCTTCTGTCTGTGTGACGTTGTTAACTTCCTGTCTTCGGTCTGTGTGACGTTGTCAACTTCCTGTCTTCGGTCTGTGTGACGTTGTTAACTTCCTGTCTTCGGTCTGTGTGACGTTGTTAACTTCCTGTCTTCAGTCTGTGTGATGTTGTTAACTTCCTGTCTTCGGTCTGTGTGACGTTGTTAACTTCCTGTCTTCAGTCTGTGTGACGTTGTTAACTTCCTGTCGTTGGTCTGTGTGACGTTGTTAACTTCCTGTCTTCAGTCTGTGTGATGTTGTTAACTTCCTGTCGTTGGTCTGTGTGACGTTAACTTCCTGTCTTCGGTCTGTGTGACATTGTTAACTTCCTGTCTTCAGTCTGTGTGACGTTGTTAACTTCCTGTCGTTGGTCTGTGTGGCGTTGTTAACTTCCTGTCTTCAGTCTGTGTGATGTTGTTAACTTCCTGTATTCGGTCTGTGTGACGTTGTTAACTTCCTGTCTTCAGTCTGTGTGACGTTGTTAACTTCCTGTCGTTGGTCTGTGTGACGTTGTTAACTTCCTGTCTTCAGTCTGTGTGATGTTGTTAACTTCCTGTCGTTGGTCTGTGTGACGTTAACTTCCTGTTTTCGGTCTGTGTGACGTTGTTAACTTCCTGTCTTCAGTCTGTGTGACGTTGTCAACTTCCTGTCGTTGGTCTGTGTGGCGTTAACTTCCTGTCTTCAGTCTGTGTGATGTTGTTAACTTCCTGTCGTTGGTCTGTGTGACGTTAACTTCCTGTCTTCAGTCTGTGTGATGTTGTTAACTTCCTGTCTTCGGTCTGTGTGACGTTGTTAACTTCCTGTCTTCAGTCTGTGTGACGTTGTTAACTTCCTGTCGTTGGTCTGTGTGACGTTGTTAACTTCCTGTCTTCAGTCTGTGTGATGTTGTTAACTTCCTGTCGTTGGTCTGTGTGACGTTAACTTCCCGTCTTCGGTCTGTGTGACGTTGTTAACTTCCTGTCTTCAGTCTGTGTGACGTTGTTAACTTCCTGTCGTTGGTCTGTGTGGCGTTAACTTCCTGTCTTCAGTCTGTGTGATGTTGTTAACTTCCTGTCGTTGGTCTGTGTGACGTTAACTTCCTGTCTTCAGTCTGTGTGACGTTGTTAACTTCCTGTCTTCGGTCTGTGTGACGTTGTTAACTTCCTGTCTTCAGTCTGTGTGACGTTGTTAACTTCCTGTCTTCGGTCTGTGTGACGTTGTTAACTTCCTGTCTTCAGTCTGTGTGACGTTGTTAACTTCCTGTCTTCGGTCTGTGTGACGTTGTCAACTTCCTGTCTTCGGTCTGTGTGACGTTAACTTCCTGTCTTCGGTCTGTGTGACGTTGTTAACTTCCTGTCTTCAGTCTGTGTGATGTTGTTAACTTCCTGTCTTCGGTCTGTGTGACGTTGTTAACTTCCTGTCTTCAGTCTGTGTGACGTTGTTAACTTCCTGTCGTTGGTCTGTGTGACGTTGTTAACTTCCTGTCTTCAGTCTGTGTGATGTTGTTAACTTCCTGTCGTTGGTCTGTGTGACGTTAACTTCCTGTCTTCGGTCTGTGTGACGTTGTTAACTTCCTGTCTTCGGTCTGTGTGACGTTGTTAACTTCCTGTCTTCGGTCTGTGTGACGTTGTTAACTTCCTGTCTTCGGTCTGTGTGACGTTGTTAACTTCCTGTCTTCGGTCTGTGTGACGTTGTTAACTTCCTGTCTTCGGTCTGTGTGACGTTGTCAACTTCCTGTCTTCAGTCTGTGTGACGTTGTTAACTTCCTGTCTTCAGTCTGTGTGACGTTGTTAACTTCCTGTCTTCGGTCTGTGTGACGTTGTTAACTTCCTGTCTTCGGTCTGTGTGACGTTGTTAACTTCCTGTCTTCAGTCTGTGTGACGTTGTTAACTTCCTGTCTTCGGTCTGTGTGACGTTGTTAACTTCCTGTCTTCGGTCTGTGTGACGTTGTTAACTTCCTGTCTTCGGTCTGTGTGACGTTGTTAACTTCCTGTCTTCGGTCTGTGTGACGTTGTTAACTTCCTGTCTTCGGTCTGTGTGACGTTGTTAACTTCCTGTCTTCAGTCTGTGTGACGTTGTTAACTTCCTGTCGTTGGTCTGTGTGACGTTGTTAACTTCCTGTCTTCAGTCTGTGTGATGTTGTTAACTTCCTGTCGTTGGTCTGTGTGACGTTAACTTCCTGTCTTCGGTCTGTGTGACGTTGTTAACTTCCTGTCTTCAGTCTGTGTGATGTTGTTAACTTCCTGTCTTCTGTCTGTGTGACGTTGTTAACTTCCTGTCTTCGGTCTGTGTGACGTTGTCAACTTCCTGTCTTCGGTCTGTGTGACGTTGTTAACTTCCTGTCTTCGGTCTGTGTGACGTTGTTAACTTCCTGTCTTCAGTCTGTGTGATGTTGTTAACTTCCTGTCTTCGGTCTGTGTGACGTTGTTAACTTCCTGTCTTCAGTCTGTGTGACGTTGTTAACTTCCTGTCGTTGGTCTGTGTGACGTTGTTAACTTCCTGTCTTCAGTCTGTGTGATGTTGTTAACTTCCTGTCGTTGGTCTGTGTGACGTTAACTTCCTGTCTTCGGTCTGTGTGACGTTGTTAACTTCCTGTCTTCAGTCTGTGTGACGTTGTTAACTTCCTGTCGTTGGTCTGTGTGGCGTTGTTAACTTCCTGTCTTCAGTCTGTGTGATGTTGTTAACTTCCTGTATTCGGTCTGTGTGACGTTGTTAACTTCCTGTCTTCAGTCTGTGTGACGTTGTTAACTTCCTGTCGTTGGTCTGTGTGACGTTGTTAACTTCCTGTCTTCAGTCTGTGTGATGTTGTTAACTTCCTGTCGTTGGTCTGTGTGACGTTAACTTCCTGTCTTCGGTCTGTGTGACGTTGTTAACTTCCTGTCTTCAGTCTGTGTGACGTTGTTAACTTCCTGTCGTTGGTCTGTGTGGCGTTAACTTCCTGTCTTCAGTCTGTGTGATGTTGTTAACTTCCTGTCGTTGGTCTGTGTGACGTTAACTTCCTGTCTTCAGTCTGTGTGATGTTGTTAACTTCCTGTCTTCGGTCTGTGTGACGTTGTTAACTTCCTGTCTTCAGTCTGTGTGACGTTGTTAACTTCCTGTCGTTGGTCTGTGTGACGTTGTTAACTTCCTGTCTTCAGTCTGTGTGATGTTGTTAACTTCCTGTCGTTGGTCTGTGTGACGTTAACTTCCCGTCTTCGGTCTGTGTGACGTTGTTAACTTCCTGTCTTCAGTCTGTGTGACGTTGTTAACTTCCTGTCTTCGGTCTGTGTGACGTTGTCAACTTCCTGTCGTTGGTCTGTGTGGCGTTAACTTCCTGTCTTCAGTCTGTGTGATGTTGTTAACTTCCTGTCGTTGGTCTGTGTGACGTTAACTTCCCGTCTTCGGTCTGTGTGACGTTGTTAACTTCCTGTCTTCAGTCTGTGTGACGTTGTTAACTTCCTGTCTTCGGTCTGTGTGACGTTGTCAACTTCCTGTCGTTGGTCTGTGTGGCGTTAACTTCCTGTCTTCAGTCTGTGTGATGTTGTTAACTTCCTGTCGTTGGTCTGTGTGACGTTAACTTCCTGTCTTCAGTCTGTGTGACGTTGTTAACTTCCTGTCTTCGGTCTGTGTGACGTTGTTAACTTCCTGTCTTCAGTCTGTGTGACGTTGTTAACTTCCTGTCTTCGGTCTGTGTGACGTTGTCAACTTCCTGTCTTCGGTCTGTGTGACGTTAACTTCCTGTCTTCGGTCTGTGTGACGTTGTTAACTTCCTGTCTTCAGTCTGTGTGATGTTGTTAACTTCCTGTCTTCGGTCTGTGTGACGTTGTTAACTTCCTGTCTTCAGTCTGTGTGACGTTGTTAACTTCCTGTCGTTGGTCTGTGTGACGTTGTTAACTTCCTGTCTTCAGTCTGTGTGATGTTGTTAACTTCCTGTCGTTGGTCTGTGTGACGTTAACTTCCTGTCTTCGGTCTGTGTGACGTTGTTAACTTCCTGTCTTCGGTCTGTGTGACGTTGTTAACTTCCTGTCTTCGGTCTGTGTGACGTTGTTAACTTCCTGTCTTCAGTCTGTGTGACGTTGTCAACTTCCTGTCTTCAGTCTGTGTGACGTTGTTAACTTCCTGTCTTCAGTCTGTGTGACGTTGTTAACTTCCTGTCTTCGGTCTGTGTGACGTTGTTAACTTCCTGTCTTCGGTCTGTGTGACGTTGTTAACTTCCTGTCTTCGGTCTGTGTGACGTTGTTAACTTCCTGTCTTCAGTCTGTGTGATGTTGTTAACTTCCTGTCGTTGGTCTGTGTGACGTTAACTTCCTGTCTTCGGTCTGTGTGACGTTGTTAACTTCCTGTCTTCAGTCTGTGTGACGTTGTTAACTTCCTGTCGTTGGTCTGTGTGGCGTTAACTTCCTGTCTTCAGTCTGTGTGATGTTGTTAACTTCCTGTCGTTGGTCTGTGTGACGTTAACTTCCTGTCTTCAGTCTGTGTGACGTTGTTAACTTCCTGTCTTCGGTCTGTGTGACGTTGTCAACTTCCTGTCTTCAGTCTGTGTGACGTTGTTAACTTCCTGTCTTCAGTCTGTGTGACGTTGTTAACTTCCTGTCGTTGGTCTGTGTGACGTTGTTAACTTCCTGTCTTCGGTCTGTGTGACGTTGTCAACTTCCTGTCGTTGGTCTGTGTGGCGTTAACTTCCTGTCTTCAGTCTGTGTGATGTTGTTAACTTCCTGTCGTTGGTCTGTGTGACGTTAACTTCCTGTCTTCAGTCTGTGTGACGTTGTTAACTTCCTGTCTTCGGTCTGTGTGACGTTGTCAACTTCCTGTCTTCAGTCTGTGTGACGTTGTTAACTTCCTGTCTTCAGTCTGTGTGACGTTGTTAACTTCCTGTCTTCAGTCTGTGTGACGTTGTTAACTTCCTGTCTTCAGTCTGTGTGACGTTGTCAACTTCCTGTCTTCAGTCTGTGTGACGTTGTTAACTTCCTGTCTTCAGTCTGTGTGACGTTGTTAACTTCCTGTCTTCAGTCTGTGTGACGTTGTTAACTTCCTGTCTTCAGTCTGTGTGACGTTGTTAACTTCCTGTCGTTGGTCTGTGTGACGTTGTTAACTTCCTGTCTTCAGTCTGTGTGATGTTGTTAACTTCCTGTCGTTGGTCTGTGTGACGTTAACTTCCTGTCTTCGGTCTGTGTGACGTTGTTAACTTCCTGTCTTCAGTCTGTGTGATGTTGTTAACTTCCTGTCTTCTGTCTGTGTGACGTTGTTAACTTCCTGTCTTAGGTCTGTGTGACGTTGTCAACTTCCTGTCTTCGGTCTGTGTGACGTTGTTAACTTCCTGTCTTCGGTCTGTGTGACGTTGTTAACTTCCTGTCTTCGGTCTGTGTGATGTTGTTAACTTCCTGTCTTCGGTCTGTGTGACGTTGTTAACTTCCTGTCTTCAGTCTGTGTGACGTTGTTAACTTCCTGTCGTTGGTCTGTGTGACGTTGTTAACTTCCTGTCTTCAGTCTGTGTGATGTTGTTAACTTCCTGTCGTTGGTCTGTGTGACGTTAACTTCCTGTCTTCGGTCTGTGTGACGTTGTTAACTTCCTGTCTTCAGTCTGTGTGACGTTGTTAACTTCCTGTCGTTGGTCTGTGTGGCGTTGTTAACTTCCTGTCTTCAGTCTGTGTGATGTTGTTAACTTCCTGTATTCGGTCTGTGTGACGTTGTTAACTTCCTGTCTTCAGTCTGTGTGACGTTGTTAACTTCCTGTCGTTGGTCTGTGTGACGTTGTTAACTTCCTGTCTTCAGTCTGTGTGATGTTGTTAACTTCCTGTCGTTGGTCTGTGTGACGTTAACTTCCTGTCTTCGGTCTGTGTGACGTTGTTAACTTCCTGTCTTCAGTCTGTGTGACGTTGTTAACTTCCTGTCGTTGGTCTGTGTGGCGTTAACTTCCTGTCTTCAGTCTGTGTGATGTTGTTAACTTCCTGTCGTTGGTCTGTGTGACGTTAACTTCCTGTCTTCAGTCTGTGTGATGTTGTTAACTTCCTGTCTTCGGTCTGTGTGACGTTGTTAACTTCCTGTCTTCGGTCTGTGTGACGTTGTTAACTTCCTGTCTTCAGTCTGTGTGATGTTGTTAACTTCCTGTCGTTGGTCTGTGTGACGTTAACTTCCCGTCTTCGGTCTGTGTGACGTTGTTAACTTCCTGTCTTCAGTCTGTGTGACGTTGTTAACTTCCTGTCTTCGGTCTGTGTGACGTTGTCAACTTCCTGTCGTTGGTCTGTGTGGCGTTAACTTCCTGTCTTCAGTCTGTGTGATGTTGTTAACTTCCTGTCGTTGGTCTGTGTGACGTTAACTTCCCGTCTTCGGTCTGTGTGACGTTGTTAACTTCCTGTCTTCAGTCTGTGTGACGTTGTTAACTTCCTGTCTTCGGTCTGTGTGACGTTGTCAACTTCCTGTCGTTGGTCTGTGTGGCGTTAACTTCCTGTCTTCAGTCTGTGTGATGTTGTTAACTTCCTGTCGTTGGTCTGTGTGACGTTAACTTCCTGTCTTCAGTCTGTGTGACGTTGTTAACTTCCTGTCTTCGGTCTGTGTGACGTTGTTAACTTCCTGTCTTCAGTCTGTGTGACGTTGTTAACTTCCTGTCTTCGGTCTGTGTGACGTTGTCAACTTCCTGTCTTCGGTCTGTGTGACGTTAACTTCCTGTCTTCGGTCTGTGTGACGTTGTTAACTTCCTGTCTTCAGTCTGTGTGATGTTGTTAACTTCCTGTCTTCGGTCTGTGTGACGTTGTTAACTTCCTGTCTTCAGTCTGTGTGACGTTGTTAACTTCCTGTCGTTGGTCTGTGTGACGTTGTTAACTTCCTGTCTTCAGTCTGTGTGATGTTGTTAACTTCCTGTCGTTGGTCTGTGTGACGTTAACTTCCTGTCTTCGGTCTGTGTGACGTTGTTAACTTCCTGTCTTCGGTCTGTGTGACGTTGTTAACTTCCTGTCTTCGGTCTGTGTGACGTTGTTAACTTCCTGTCTTCGGTCTGTGTGACGTTGTTAACTTCCTGTCTTCAGTCTGTGTGACGTTGTCAACTTCCTGTCTTCAGTCTGTGTGACGTTGTTAACTTCCTGTCTTCAGTCTGTGTGACGTTGTTAACTTCCTGTCTTCGGTCTGTGTGACGTTGTTAACTTCCTGTCTTCGGTCTGTGTGACGTTGTTAACTTCCTGTCTTCGGTCTGTGTGACGTTGTTAACTTCCTGTCTTCAGTCTGTGTGACGTTGTTAACTTCCTGTCTTCGGTCTGTGTGACGTTGTTAACTTCCTGTCTTCGGTCTGTGTGACGTTGTTAACTTCCTGTCTTCGGTCTGTGTGACGTTGTTAACTTCCTGTCTTCAGTCTGTGTGATGTTGTTAACTTCCTGTCTTCTGTCTGTGTGACGTTGTTAACTTCCTGTCTTCGGTCTGTGTGACGTTGTCAACTTCCTGTCTTCGGTCTGTGTGACGTTGTTAACTTCCTGTCTTCGGTCTGTGTGACGTTGTTAACTTCCTGTCTTCAGTCTGTGTGATGTTGTTAACTTCCTGTCTTCGGTCTGTGTGACGTTGTTAACTTCCTGTCTTCAGTCTGTGTGACGTTGTTAACTTCCTGTCGTTGGTCTGTGTGACGTTGTTAACTTCCTGTCGTTGGTCTGTGTGACGTTAACTTCCTGTCTTCGGTCTGTGTGACGTTGTTAACTTCCTGTCTTCAGTCTGTGTGACGTTGTTAACTTCCTGTCGTTGGTCTGTGTGGCGTTAACTTCCTGTCTTCAGTCTGTGTGATGTTGTTAACTTCCTGTCGTTGGTCTGTGTGACGTTAACTTCCTGTCTTCAGTCTGTGTGACGTTGTTAACTTCCTGTCTTCGGTCTGTGTGACGTTGTCAACTTCCTGTCTTCAGTCTGTGTGACGTTGTTAACTTCCTGTCTTCAGTCTGTGTGACGTTGTTAACTTCCTGTCGTTGGTCTGTGTGACGTTGTTAACTTCCTGTCTTCAGTCTGTGTGATGTTGTTAACTTCCTGTCGTTGGTCTGTGTGACGTTAACTTCCCGTCTTCGGTCTGTGTGACGTTGTTAACTTCCTGTCGTTGGTCTGTGTGGCGTTAACTTCCTGTCTTCAGTCTGTGTGATGTTGTTAACTTCCTGTCGTTGGTCTGTGTGACGTTAACTTCCTGTCTTCAGTCTGTGTGACGTTGTTAACTTCCTGTCTTCGGTCTGTGTGACGTTGTCAACTTCCTGTCTTCAGTCTGTGTGACGTTGTTAACTTCCTGTCTTCAGTCTGTGTGACGTTGTTAACTTCCTGTCGTTGGTCTGTGTGACGTTGTTAACTTCCTGTCTTCAGTCTGTGTGATGTTGTTAACTTCCTGTCGTTGGTCTGTGTGACGTTAACTTCCCGTCTTCGGTCTGTGTGACGTTGTTAACTTCCTGTCTTCAGTCTGTGTGACGTTGTTAACTTCCTGTCTTCGGTCTGTGTGACGTTGTCAACTTCCTGTCGTTGGTCTGTGTGGCGTTAACTTCCTGTCTTCAGTCTGTGTGATGTTGTTAACTTCCTGTCGTTGGTCTGTGTGACGTTAACTTCCTGTCTTCAGTCTGTGTGACGTTGTTAACTTCCTGTCTTCGGTCTGTGTGACGTTGTTAACTTCCTGTCTTCAGTCTGTGTGACGTTGTTAACTTCCTGTCTTCAGTCTGTGTGACGTTGTCAACTTCCTGTCTTCAGTCTGTGTGACGTTGTTAACTTCCTGTCTTCAGTCTGTGTGACGTTGTTAACTTCCTGTCTTCAGTCTGTGTGACGTTGTTAACTTCCTGTCTTCAGTCTGTGTGACGTTGTTAACTTCCTGTCTTCGGTCTGTGTGACGTTGTCAACTTCCTGTCTTCGGTCTGTGTGACGTTAACTTCCTGTCTTCGGTCTGTGTGACGTTGTTAACTTCCTGTCTTCAGTCTGTGTGATGTTGTTAACTTCCTGTCTTCGGTCTGTGTGACGTTGTTAACTTCCTGTCTTCAGTCTGTGTGACGTTGTTAACTTCCTGTCGTTGGTCTGTGTGACGTTGTTAACTTCCTGTCTTCAGTCTGTGTGATGTTGTTAACTTCCTGTCGTTGGTCTGTGTGACGTTAACTTCCTGTCTTCGGTCTGTGTGACGTTGTTAACTTCCTGTCTTCAGTCTGTGTGATGTTGTTAACTTCCTGTCTTCTGTCTGTGTGACGTTGTTAACTTCCTGTCTTCGGTCTGTGTGACGTTGTCAACTTCCTGTCTTCGGTCTGTGTGACGTTGTTAACTTCCTGTCTTCGGTCTGTGTGACGTTGTTAACTTCCTGTCTTCAGTCTGTGTGATGTTGTTAACTTCCTGTCTTCGGTCTGTGTGACGTTGTTAACTTCCTGTCTTCAGTCTGTGTGACGTTGTTAACTTCCTGTCGTTGGTCTGTGTGACGTTGTTAACTTCTTGTCTTCAGTCTGTGTGATGTTGTTAACTTCCTGTCGTTGGTCTGTGTGACGTTAACTTCCTGTCTTCGGTCTGTGTGACGTTGTTAACTTCCTGTCTTCAGTCTGTGTGACGTTGTTAACTTCCTGTCGTTGGTCTGTGTGGCGTTGTTAACTTCCTGTCTTCAGTCTGTGTGATGTTGTTAACTTCCTGTATTCGGTCTGTGTGACGTTGTTAACTTCCTGTCTTCAGTCTGTGTGACGTTGTTAACTTCCTGTCGTTGGTCTGTGTGACGTTGTTAACTTCCTGTCTTCAGTCTGTGTGATGTTGTTAACTTCCTGTCGTTGGTCTGTGTGACGTTAACTTCCTGTCTTCGGTCTGTGTGACGTTGTTAACTTCCTGTCTTCAGTCTGTGTGACGTTGTTAACTTCCTGTCGTTGGTCTGTGTGGCGTTAACTTCCTGTCTTCAGTCTGTGTGATGTTGTTAACTTCCTGTCGTTGGTCTGTGTGACGTTAACTTCCTGTCTTCAGTCTGTGTGATGTTGTTAACTTCCTGTCTTCGGTCTGTGTGACGTTGTTAACTTCCTGTCTTCAGTCTGTGTGACGTTGTTAACTTCCTGTCGTTGGTCTGTGTGACGTTGTTAACTTCCTGTCTTCAGTCTGTGTGATGTTGTTAACTTCCTGTCGTTGGTCTGTGTGACGTTAACTTCCCGTCTTCGGTCTGTGTGACGTTGTTAACTTCCTGTCTTCAGTCTGTGTGACGTTGTTAACTTCCTGTCTTCGGTCTGTGTGACGTTGTCAACTTCCTGTCGTTGGTCTGTGTGGCGTTAACTTCCTGTCTTCAGTCTGTGTGATGTTGTTAACTTCCTGTCGTTGGTCTGTGTGACGTTAACTTCCCGTCTTCGGTCTGTGTGACGTTGTTAACTTCCTGTCTTCAGTCTGTGTGACGTTGTTAACTTCCTGTCTTCGGTCTGTGTGACGTTGTCAACTTCCTGTCGTTGGTCTGTGTGGCGTTAACTTCCTGTCTTCAGTCTGTGTGATGTTGTTAACTTCCTGTCGTTGGTCTGTGTGACGTTAACTTCCTGTCTTCAGTCTGTGTGACGTTGTTAACTTCCTGTCTTCGGTCTGTGTGACGTTGTTAACTTCCTGTCTTCAGTCTGTGTGACGTTGTTAACTTCCTGTCTTCGGTCTGTGTGACGTTGTCAACTTCCTGTCTTCGGTCTGTGTGACGTTAACTTCCTGTCTTCGGTCTGTGTGACGTTGTTAACTTCCTGTCTTCAGTCTGTGTGATGTTGTTAACTTCCTGTCTTCGGTCTGTGTGACGTTGTTAACTTCCTGTCTTCAGTCTGTGTGACGTTGTTAACTTCCTGTCGTTGGTCTGTGTGACGTTGTTAACTTCCTGTCTTCAGTCTGTGTGATGTTGTTAACTTCCTGTCGTTGGTCTGTGTGACGTTAACTTCCTGTCTTCGGTCTGTGTGACGTTGTTAACTTCCTGTCTTCGGTCTGTGTGACGTTGTTAACTTCCTGTCTTCGGTCTGTGTGATGTTGTTAACTTCCTGTCTTCGGTCTGTGTGACGTTGTTAACTTCCTGTCTTCAGTCTGTGTGACGTTGTTAACTTCCTGTCGTTGGTCTGTGTGACGTTGTTAACTTCCTGTCGTTGGTCTGTGTGACGTTAACTTCCTGTCTTCGGTCTGTGTGACGTTGTTAACTTCCTGTCTTCAGTCTGTGTGACGTTGTTAACTTCCTGTCGTTGGTCTGTGTGGCGTTAACTTCCTGTCTTCAGTCTGTGTGATGTTGTTAACTTCCTGTCGTTGGTCTGTGTGACGTTAACTTCCTGTCTTCAGTCTGTGTGACGTTGTTAACTTCCTGTCTTCGGTCTGTGTGACGTTGTCAACTTCCTGTCTTCAGTCTGTGTGACGTTGTTAACTTCCTGTCTTCAGTCTGTGTGACGTTGTTAACTTCCTGTCGTTGGTCTGTGTGACGTTGTTAACTTCCTGTCTTCAGTCTGTGTGATGTTGTTAACTTCCTGTCGTTGGTCTGTGTGACGTTAACTTCCCGTCTTCGGTCTGTGTGACGTTGTTAACTTCCTGTCGTTGGTCTGTGTGGCGTTAACTTCCTGTCTTCAGTCTGTGTGATGTTGTTAACTTCCTGTCGTTGGTCTGTGTGACGTTAACTTCCTGTCTTCAGTCTGTGTGACGTTGTTAACTTCCTGTCTTCGGTCTGTGTGACGTTGTCAACTTCCTGTCTTCAGTCTGTGTGACGTTGTTAACTTCCTGTCTTCAGTCTGTGTGACGTTGTTAACTTCCTGTCGTTGGTCTGTGTGACGTTGTTAACTTCCTGTCTTCAGTCTGTGTGATGTTGTTAACTTCCTGTCGTTGGTCTGTGTGACGTTAACTTCCCGTCTTCGGTCTGTGTGACGTTGTTAACTTCCTGTCTTCAGTCTGTGTGACGTTGTTAACTTCCTGTCTTCGGTCTGTGTGACGTTGTCAACTTCCTGTCGTTGGTCTGTGTGGCGTTAACTTCCTGTCTTCAGTCTGTGTGATGTTGTTAACTTCCTGTCGTTGGTCTGTGTGACGTTAACTTCCTGTCTTCAGTCTGTGTGACGTTGTTAACTTCCTGTCTTCGGTCTGTGTGACGTTGTTAACTTCCTGTCTTCAGTCTGTGTGACGTTGTTAACTTCCTGTCTTCAGTCTGTGTGACGTTGTCAACTTCCTGTCTTCAGTCTGTGTGACGTTGTTAACTTCCTGTCTTCAGTCTGTGTGACGTTGTTAACTTCCTGTCTTCAGTCTGTGTGACGTTGTTAACTTCCTGTCTTCAGTCTGTGTGACGTTGTTAACTTCCTGTCTTCGGTCTGTGTGACGTTGTCAACTTCCTGTCTTCGGTCTGTGTGACGTTAACTTCCTGTCTTCGGTCTGTGTGACGTTGTTAACTTCCTGTCTTCAGTCTGTGTGATGTTGTTAACTTCCTGTCTTCGGTCTGTGTGACGTTGTTAACTTCCTGTCTTCAGTCTGTGTGACGTTGTTAACTTCCTGTCGTTGGTCTGTGTGACGTTGTTAACTTCCTGTCTTCAGTCTGTGTGATGTTGTTAACTTCCTGTCGTTGGTCTGTGTGACGTTAACTTCCTGTCTTCGGTCTGTGTGACGTTGTTAACTTCCTGTCTTCAGTCTGTGTGATGTTGTTAACTTCCTGTCTTCTGTCTGTGTGACGTTGTTAACTTCCTGTCTTCGGTCTGTGTGACGTTGTCAACTTCCTGTCTTCGGTCTGTGTGACGTTGTTAACTTCCTGTCTTCGGTCTGTGTGACGTTGTTAACTTCCTGTCTTCAGTCTGTGTGATGTTGTTAACTTCCTGTCTTCGGTCTGTGTGACGTTGTTAACTTCCTGTCTTCAGTCTGTGTGACGTTGTTAACTTCCTGTCGTTGGTCTGTGTGACGTTGTTAACTTCTTGTCTTCAGTCTGTGTGATGTTGTTAACTTCCTGTCGTTGGTCTGTGTGACGTTAACTTCCTGTCTTCGGTCTGTGTGACGTTGTTAACTTCCTGTCTTCAGTCTGTGTGACGTTGTTAACTTCCTGTCGTTGGTCTGTGTGGCGTTGTTAACTTCCTGTCTTCAGTCTGTGTGATGTTGTTAACTTCCTGTATTCGGTCTGTGTGACGTTGTTAACTTCCTGTCTTCAGTCTGTGTGACGTTGTTAACTTCCTGTCGTTGGTCTGTGTGACGTTGTTAACTTCCTGTCTTCAGTCTGTGTGATGTTGTTAACTTCCTGTCGTTGGTCTGTGTGACGTTAACTTCCTGTCTTCGGTCTGTGTGACGTTGTTAACTTCCTGTCTTCAGTCTGTGTGACGTTGTTAACTTCCTGTCGTTGGTCTGTGTGGCGTTAACTTCCTGTCTTCAGTCTGTGTGATGTTGTTAACTTCCTGTCGTTGGTCTGTGTGACGTTAACTTCCTGTCTTCAGTCTGTGTGATGTTGTTAACTTCCTGTCTTCGGTCTGTGTGACGTTGTTAACTTCCTGTCTTCAGTCTGTGTGACGTTGTTAACTTCCTGTCGTTGGTCTGTGTGACGTTGTTAACTTCCTGTCTTCAGTCTGTGTGATGTTGTTAACTTCCTGTCGTTGGTCTGTGTGACGTTAACTTCCCGTCTTCGGTCTGTGTGACGTTGTTAACTTCCTGTCTTCAGTCTGTGTGACGTTGTTAACTTCCTGTCTTCGGTCTGTGTGACGTTGTCAACTTCCTGTCGTTGGTCTGTGTGGCGTTAACTTCCTGTCTTCAGTCTGTGTGATGTTGTTAACTTCCTGTCGTTGGTCTGTGTGACGTTAACTTCCCGTCTTCGGTCTGTGTGACGTTGTTAACTTCCTGTCTTCAGTCTGTGTGACGTTGTTAACTTCCTGTCTTCGGTCTGTGTGACGTTGTCAACTTCCTGTCGTTGGTCTGTGTGGCGTTAACTTCCTGTCTTCAGTCTGTGTGATGTTGTTAACTTCCTGTCGTTGGTCTGTGTGACGTTAACTTCCTGTCTTCAGTCTGTGTGACGTTGTTAACTTCCTGTCTTCGGTCTGTGTGACGTTGTTAACTTCCTGTCTTCAGTCTGTGTGACGTTGTTAACTTCCTGTCTTCGGTCTGTGTGACGTTGTCAACTTCCTGTCTTCGGTCTGTGTGACGTTAACTTCCTGTCTTCGGTCTGTGTGACGTTGTTAACTTCCTGTCTTCAGTCTGTGTGATGTTGTTAACTTCCTGTCTTCGGTCTGTGTGACGTTGTTAACTTCCTGTCTTCAGTCTGTGTGACGTTGTTAACTTCCTGTCGTTGGTCTGTGTGACGTTGTTAACTTCCTGTCTTCAGTCTGTGTGATGTTGTTAACTTCCTGTCGTTGGTCTGTGTGACGTTAACTTCCTGTCTTCGGTCTGTGTGACGTTGTTAACTTCCTGTCTTCGGTCTGTGTGACGTTGTTAACTTCCTGTCTTCGGTCTGTGTGACGTTGTTAACTTCCTGTCTTCGGTCTGTGTGACGTTGTTAACTTCCTGTCTTCAGTCTGTGTGACGTTGTCAACTTCCTGTCTTCAGTCTGTGTGACGTTGTTAACTTCCTGTCTTCAGTCTGTGTGACGTTGTTAACTTCCTGTCTTCAGTCTGTGTGACGTTGTCAACTTCCTGTCTTCAGTCTGTGTGACGTTGTTAACTTCCTGTCTTCAGTCTGTGTGACGTTGTTAACTTCCTGTCTTCGGTCTGTGTGACGTTGTTAACTTCCTGTCTTCGGTCTGTGTGACGTTGTTAACTTCCTGTCTTCGGTCTGTGTGACGTTGTTAACTTCCTGTCTTCAGTCTGTGTGACGTTGTTAACTTCCTGTCTTCGGTCTGTGTGACGTTGTTAACTTCCTGTCTTCGGTCTGTGTGACGTTGTTAACTTCCTGTCTTCGGTCTGTGTGACGTTGTTAACTTCCTGTCTTCGGTCTGTGTGACGTTGTTAACTTCCTGTCTTCGGTCTGTGTGACGTTGTTAACTTCCTGTCTTCAGTCTGTGTGACGTTGTTAACTTCCTGTCGTTGGTCTGTGTGACGTTGTTAACTTCCTGTCTTCAGTCTGTGTGATGTTGTTAACTTCCTGTCGTTGGTCTGTGTGACGTTAACTTCCTGTCTTCGGTCTGTGTGACGTTGTTAACTTCCTGTCTTCAGTCTGTGTGATGTTGTTAACTTCCTGTCTTCTGTCTGTGTGACGTTGTTAACTTCCTGTCTTCGGTCTGTGTGACGTTGTCAACTTCCTGTCTTCGGTCTGTGTGACGTTGTTAACTTCCTGTCTTCGGTCTGTGTGACGTTGTTAACTTCCTGTCTTCAGTCTGTGTGATGTTGTTAACTTCCTGTCTTCGGTCTGTGTGACGTTGTTAACTTCCTGTCTTCAGTCTGTGTGACGTTGTTAACTTCCTGTCGTTGGTCTGTGTGACGTTGTTAACTTCTTGTCTTCAGTCTGTGTGATGTTGTTAACTTCCTGTCGTTGGTCTGTGTGACGTTAACTTCCTGTCTTCGGTCTGTGTGACGTTGTTAACTTCCTGTCTTCAGTCTGTGTGACGTTGTTAACTTCCTGTCGTTGGTCTGTGTGGCGTTGTTAACTTCCTGTCTTCAGTCTGTGTGATGTTGTTAACTTCCTGTATTCGGTCTGTGTGACGTTGTTAACTTCCTGTCGTTGGTCTGTGTGACGTTGTTAACTTCCTGTCTTCAGTCTGTGTGATGTTGTTAACTTCCTGTCGTTGGTCTGTGTGACGTTAACTTCCTGTCTTCGGTCTGTGTGACGTTGTTAACTTCCTGTCTTCAGTCTGTGTGACGTTGTTAACTTCCTGTCGTTGGTCTGTGTGGCGTTAACTTCCTGTCTTCAGTCTGTGTGATGTTGTTAACTTCCTGTCGTTGGTCTGTGTGACGTTAACTTCCTGTCTTCAGTCTGTGTGATGTTGTTAACTTCCTGTCTTCGGTCTGTGTGACGTTGTTAACTTCCTGTCTTCAGTCTGTGTGACGTTGTTAACTTCCTGTCGTTGGTCTGTGTGACGTTGTTAACTTCCTGTCTTCAGTCTGTGTGATGTTGTTAACTTCCTGTCGTTGGTCTGTGTGACGTTAACTTCCCGTCTTCGGTCTGTGTGACGTTGTTAACTTCCTGTCTTCAGTCTGTGTGACGTTGTTAACTTCCTGTCTTCGGTCTGTGTGACGTTGTCAACTTCCTGTCGTTGGTCTGTGTGGCGTTAACTTCCTGTCTTCAGTCTGTGTGATGTTGTTAACTTCCTGTCGTTGGTCTGTGTGACGTTAACTTCCCGTCTTCGGTCTGTGTGACGTTGTTAACTTCCTGTCTTCAGTCTGTGTGACGTTGTTAACTTCCTGTCTTCGGTCTGTGTGACGTTGTCAACTTCCTGTCGTTGGTCTGTGTGGCGTTAACTTCCTGTCTTCAGTCTGTGTGATGTTGTTAACTTCCTGTCGTTGGTCTGTGTGACGTTAACTTCCTGTCTTCAGTCTGTGTGACGTTGTTAACTTCCTGTCTTCGGTCTGTGTGACGTTGTTAACTTCCTGTCTTCAGTCTGTGTGACGTTGTTAACTTCCTGTCTTCGGTCTGTGTGACGTTGTCAACTTCCTGTCTTCGGTCTGTGTGACGTTAACTTCCTGTCTTCGGTCTGTGTGACGTTGTTAACTTCCTGTCTTCAGTCTGTGTGATGTTGTTAACTTCCTGTCTTCGGTCTGTGTGACGTTGTTAACTTCCTGTCTTCAGTCTGTGTGACGTTGTTAACTTCCTGTCGTTGGTCTGTGTGACGTTGTTAACTTCCTGTCTTCAGTCTGTGTGATGTTGTTAACTTCCTGTCGTTGGTCTGTGTGACGTTAACTTCCTGTCTTCGGTCTGTGTGACGTTGTTAACTTCCTGTCTTCGGTCTGTGTGACGTTGTTAACTTCCTGTCTTCGGTCTGTGTGACGTTGTTAACTTCCTGTCTTCGGTCTGTGTGACGTTGTTAACTTCCTGTCTTCAGTCTGTGTGACGTTGTTAACTTCCTGTCTTCGGTCTGTGTGACGTTGTTAACTTCCTGTCTTCGGTCTGTGTGACGTTGTTAACTTCCTGTCTTCGGTCTGTGTGACGTTGTTAACTTCCTGTCTTCAGTCTGTGTGACGTTGTCAACTTCCTGTCTTCGGTCTGTGTGACGTTGTTAACTTCCTGTCGTCAGTCTGTGTGACGTTGTTAACTTCCTGTCTTCGGTCTGTGTGACGTTGTTAACTTCCTGTCTTCGGTCTGTGTGACGTTGTTAACTTCCTGTCTTCGGTCTGTGTGACGTTGTTAACTTCCTGTCTTCGGTCTGTGTGACGTTGTTAACTTCCTGTCTTCGGTCTGTGTGACGTTGTTAACTTCCTGTCTTCGGTCTGTGTGACGTTGTTAACTTCCTGTCTTCGGTCTGTGTGACGTTGTTAACTTCCTGTCTTCGGTCTGTGTGACGTTGTTAACTTCCTGTCTTCGGTCTGTGTGACGTTGTTAACTTCCTGTCTTCAGTCTGTGTGACGTTGTTAACTTCCTGTCGTTGGTCTGTGTGACGTTGTTAACTTCCTGTCTTCAGTCTGTGTGATGTTGTTAACTTCCTGTCGTTGGTCTGTGTGACGTTAACTTCCTGTCTTCGGTCTGTGTGACGTTGTTAACTTCCTGTCTTCAGTCTGTGTGATGTTGTTAACTTCCTGTCTTCTGTCTGTGTGACGTTGTTAACTTCCTGTCTTCGGTCTGTGTGACGTTGTCAACTTCCTGTCTTCGGTCTGTGTGACGTTGTTAACTTCCTGTCTTCGGTCTGTGTGACGTTGTTAACTTCCTGTCTTCGGTCTGTGTGATGTTGTTAACTTCCTGTCTTCGGTCTGTGTGACGTTGTTAACTTCCTGTCTTCAGTCTGTGTGACGTTGTTAACTTCCTGTCGTTGGTCTGTGTGACGTTGTTAACTTCCTGTCTTCAGTCTGTGTGATGTTGTTAACTTCCTGTCGTTGGTCTGTGTGACGTTAACTTCCTGTCTTCGGTCTGTGTGACGTTGTTAACTTCCTGTCTTCAGTCTGTGTGACGTTGTTAACTTCCTGTCGTTGGTCTGTGTGGCGTTAACTTCCTGTCTTCAGTCTGTGTGATGTTGTTAACTTCCTGTCGTTGGTCTGTGTGACGTTAACTTCCTGTCTTCAGTCTGTGTGACGTTGTTAACTTCCTGTCTTCGGTCTGTGTGACGTTGTCAACTTCCTGTCTTCAGTCTGTGTGACGTTGTTAACTTCCTGTCTTCAGTCTGTGTGACGTTGTTAACTTCCTGTCGTTGGTCTGTGTGACGTTGTTAACTTCCTGTCTTCAGTCTGTGTGATGTTGTTAACTTCCTGTCGTTGGTCTGTGTGACGTTAACTTCCCGTCTTCGGTCTGTGTGACGTTGTTAACTTCCTGTCTTCAGTCTCTGTGACGTTGTTAACTTCCTGTCTTCGGTCTGTGTGACGTTGTCAACTTCCTGTCGTTGGTCTGTGTGGCGTTAACTTCCTGTCTTCAGTCTGTGTGATGTTGTTAACTTCCTGTCGTTGGTCTGTGTGACGTTAACTTCCTGTCTTCGGTCTGTGTGACGTTGTTAACTTCCTGTCTTCAGTCTGTGTGACGTTGTTAACTTCCTGTCGTTGGTCTGTGTGACGTTGTTAACTTCCTGTCTTCAGTCTGTGTGATGTTGTTAACTTCCTGTCGTTGGTCTGTGTGACGTTAACTTCCTGTCTTCGGTCTGTGTGACGTTGTTAACTTCCTGTCTTCAGTCTGTGTGATGTTGTTAACTTCCTGTCTTCTGTCTGTGTGACGTTGTTAACTTCCTGTCTTCGGTCTGTGTGACGTTGTCAACTTCCTGTCTTCGGTCTGTGTGACGTTGTTAACTTCCTGTCTTCGGTCTGTGTGACGTTGTTAACTTCCTGTCTTCAGTCTGTGTGATGTTGTTAACTTCCTGTCTTCGGTCTGTGTGACGTTGTTAACTTCCTGTCTTCAGTCTGTGTGACGTTGTTAACTTCCTGTCGTTGGTCTGTGTGACGTTGTTAACTTCCTGTCTTCAGTCTGTGTGATGTTGTTAACTTCCTGTCGTTGGTCTGTGTGACGTTAACTTCCTGTCTTCGGTCTGTGTGACGTTGTAAACTTCCTGTCTTCAGTCTGTGTGACGTTGTTAACTTCCTGTCGTTGGTCTGTGTGGCGTTAACTTCCTGTCTTCAGTCTGTGTGATGTTGTTAACTTCCTGTCGTTGGTCTGTGTGACGTTAACTTCCTGTCTTCAGTCTGTGTGACGTTGTTAACTTCCTGTCTTCGGTCTGTGTGACGTTGTCAACTTCCTGTCTTCAGTCTGTGTGACGTTGTTAACTTCCTGTCTTCAGTCTGTGTGACGTTGTTAACTTCCTGTCGTTGGTCTGTGTGACGTTGTTAACTTCCTGTCTTCAGTCTGTGTGATGTTGTTAACTTCCTGTCGTTGGTCTGTGTGACGTTAACTTCCCGTCTTCGGTCTGTGTGACGTTGTTAACTTCCTGTCTTCAGTCTCTGTGACGTTGTTAACTTCCTGTCTTCGGTCTGTGTGACGTTGTCAACTTCCTGTCGTTGGTCTGTGTGGCGTTAACTTCCTGTCTTCAGTCTGTGTGATGTTGTTAACTTCCTGTCGTTGGTCTGTGTGACGTTAACTTCCTGTCTTCAGTCTGTGTGACGTTGTTAACTTCCTGTCTTCGGTCTGTGTGACGTTGTTAACTTCCTGTCTTCAGTCTGTGTGACGTTGTTAACTTCCTGTCTTCGGTCTGTGTGACGTTGTCAACTTCCTGTCTTCGGTCTGTGTGACGTTAACTTCCTGTCTTCGGTCTGTGTGACGTTGTTAACTTCCTGTCTTCAGTCTGTGTGATGTTGTTAACTTCCTGTCTTCGGTCTGTGTGACGTTGTTAACTTCCTGTCTTCAGTCTGTGTGACGTTGTTAACTTCCTGTCGTTGGTCTGTGTGACGTTGTTAACTTCCTGTCTTCAGTCTGTGTGATGTTGTTAACTTCCTGTCGTTGGTCTGTGTGACGTTAACTTCCTGTCTTCGGTCTGTGTGACGTTGTTAACTTCCTGTCTTCGGTCTGTGTGACGTTGTTAACTTCCTGTCTTCGGTCTGTGTGACGTTGTTAACTTCCTGTCTTCGGTCTGTGTGACGTTGTTAACTTCCTGTCTTCAGTCTGTGTGACGTTGTCAACTTCCTGTCTTCAGTCTGTGTGACGTTGTTAACTTCCTGTCTTCGGTCTGTGTGACGTTGTTAACTTCCTGTCTTCGGTCTGTGTGACGTTGTTAACTTCCTGTCTTCGGTCTGTGTGACGTTGTTAACTTCCTGTCTTCGGTCTGTGTGACGTTGTTAACTTCCTGTCTTCGGTCTGTGTGATGTTGTTAACTTCCTGTCTTCGGTCTGTGTGACGTTGTTAACTTCCTGTCTTCGGTCTGTGTGACGTTGTTAACTTCCTGTCTTCGGTCTGTGTGACGTTGTTAACTTCCTGTCTTCGGTCTGTGTGACGTTGTTAACTTCCTGTCTTCAGTCTGTGTGACGTTGTTAACTTCCTGTCGTTGGTCTGTGTGACGTTGTTAACTTCCTGTCTTCAGTCTGTGTGATGTTGTTAACTTCCTGTCGTTGGTCTGTGTGACGTTAACTTCCTGTCTTCGGTCTGTGTGACGTTGTTAACTTCCTGTCTTCAGTCTGTGTGATGTTGTTAACTTCCTGTCTTCTGTCTGTGTGACGTTGTTAACTTCCTGTCTTCGGTCTGTGTGACGTTGTCAACTTCCTGTCTTCGGTCTGTGTGACGTTGTTAACTTCCTGTCTTCGGTCTGTGTGACGTTGTTAACTTCCTGTCTTCAGTCTGTGTGATGTTGTTAACTTCCTGTCTTCGGTCTGTGTGACGTTGTTAACTTCCTGTCTTCAGTCTGTGTGACGTTGTTAACTTCCTGTCGTTGGTCTGTGTGACGTTGTTAACTTCCTGTCTTCAGTCTGTGTGATGTTGTTAACTTCCTGTCGTTGGTCTGTGTGACGTTAACTTCCTGTCTTCGGTCTGTGTGACGTTGTTAACTTCCTGTCTTCAGTCTGTGTGACGTTGTTAACTTCCTGTCGTTGGTCTGTGTGGCGTTAACTTCCTGTCTTCAGTCTGTGTGATGTTGTTAACTTCCTGTCGTTGGTCTGTGTGACGTTAACTTCCTGTCTTCAGTCTGTGTGACGTTGTTAACTTCCTGTCTTCGGTCTGTGTGACGTTGTCAACTTCCTGTCTTCGGTCTGTGTGACGTTAACTTCCTGTCTTCGGTCTGTGTGACGTTGTTAACTTCCTGTCTTCAGTCTGTGTGATGTTGTTAACTTCCTGTCTTCGGTCTGTGTGACGTTGTTAACTTCCTGTCTTCTGTCTGTGTGACGTTGTTAACTTCCTGTCTTCTGTCTGTGTGACGTTGTTAACTTCCTGTCTTCAGTCTGTGTGACGTTGTTAACTTCCTGTCGTTGGTCTGTGTGACGTTGTTAACTTCCTGTCTTCAGTCTGTGTGATGTTGTTAACTTCCTGTTGTTGGTCTGTGTGACGTTGTTAACTTCCTGTCTTCGGTCTGTGTGACGTTGTTAACTTCCTGTCTTCGGTCTGTGTGACGTTGTTAACTTCCTGTCTTCAGTCTGTGTGACGTTGTTAACTTCCTGTCTTCGGTCTGTGTGACGTTGTTAACTTCCTGTCTTCGGTCTGTGTGACGTTGTTAACTTCCTGTCTTCGGTCTGTGTGACGTTGTTAACTCCCTGTCTTCGGTCTGTGTGACGTAGTCTCGTAAAGAGATTCTGAAGATCAACACCCAGCAGTGGACACCTTGTCCATCGGAGGACTTCCTGGAGGAGCTGGCTGAACGTTGTGTCGGTAAGAAGGCCTGATGCAGCAGACGATGTTAATCATGTATATTGTCTTCATAGGATAAGCTCTTGGGTCCGGTTTCACATTCAGGGAGATTCATGCGGTCGATGTTCAAATTTGTGGGCTTGTAGAACCGGGGTGTCCTACCCTGGTCCTGGAGGTCCCTGTCCTGCAGGGCTTAGCTCCTCCCAGTTCAACAACCTTATTGCAATGGGAGGCTCGTTGTTGGGCTTTTTCACTACCTTGGTGACTTTCAGTTTTTATTATTTTTTCAGACAATTTCAAGCACTTCACGACAAGATACAGACGTACATAAGGTCTGAAAAGAAGGAAGTCTGAAGCATGATCATTAGATTCAGGGAGAGAACTAAAACATGCAGGACCTGGAGGACCTGGAGGACCAGGGTTGAGACCCCTGCTGTAGACAGTGACGTAAATCACATGCTGTGTTTTACTCTTATCAGACCTCTTCTGTAGTGCTGGGTACCCCAATGCAAGGTTGACAAAAAATCCCAACCCTTGGGCACCGTCCTTTTGGTACCATTAACAACTTTCGCACTTGGGACCCACGGAAACCCGTCCCATTCTGTCCTGTCCTGCACGGTCACGTCCCATTCTGTCCTGTCCTGCACGGTCACGTCCCGTTCTGTCCTGTCCTGCACGATCACGTCCCATTCTGTCCTGTCCTGCACGGTCACGTCCCATTCTGTCCTGTCCTGCACGGTCACGTCCCGTTCTGTCCTGTCCTGCACGATCACGTCCCATTCTGTCCTGTCCTGCACGGTCACGTCCCATTCTGTCCTGTCCTGCACGGTCACGTCCCGTTCTGTCCTGTCCTGCACGGTCACGTCCCGTTCTGTCCTGTCCTGCACGGTCACGTCACGTTCTGTCCTGTCCTGCACGGTCACGTCACGTTCTGTCCTGTCCTGCACGGTCACGTCACATTCTGTCCTGTCCTGCATGGTCACGCCCCATTCTGTCCTGTCCTGCACGGTCACGTCCCATTCTGTCCTGTCCTGCACGGTCACGTCCCATTCTGTCCTGTCCTGCACGGTCACGTCCCGTTCTGTCCTGTGCTGCACGGTCACGTCCCGTTCTGTCCTGTCCTGCACGGTCACGTCACGTTCTGTCCTGTCCTGCACGGTCACGTCACGTTCTGTCCTGTCCTGCACGGTCACGTGACATTCTGTCCTGTCCTGCACGGTCACGCCCCATTCTGTCCTGTCCTGCACGGTCACGTCCCATTCTGTCCTGTCCTGCATGGTCACGCCCCATTCTGTCCTGTCCTGCACGGTCACGTCCCATTCTGTCCTGTCCTGCACGGTCACGTCACGTTCTGTCCTGTCCTGCACGGTCACGTCACGTTCTGTCCTGTCCTGCACGGTCACGTCACATTCTGTCCTGTCCTGCACGGTCACGTCCCATTCTGTCCTGTCCTGCACGGTCACGTCACGTTCTGTCCTGTGCTGCACGGTCACGTCCCGTTCTGTCCTGTCCTGCACGGTCACGTCACGTTCTGTCCTGTCCTGCACGGTCACGTCACGTTCTGTCCTGTCCTGCACGGTCACGTCACATTCTGTCCTGTCCTGCACGGTCACGCCCCATTCTGTCCTGTCCTGCACGGTCACGTCCCATTCTGTCCTGTCCTGCACGGTCACGTCACGTTCTGTCCTGTCCTGCACGGTCACGTCACATTCTGTCCTGTCCTGCACGGTCACGCCCCATTCTGTCCTGTCCTGCACGGTCACGTCCCGTTCTGTCCTGTGCTGCACGGTCACGTCCCGTTCTGTCCTGTCCTGCACGGTCACGTCACGTTCTGTCCTGTCCTGCACGGTCACGTGACATTCTGTCCTGTCCTGCACGGTCACGCCCCATTCTGTCCTGTCCTGCACGGTCACGTCCCATTCTGTCCTGTCCTGCACGGTCACATCACGTTCTGTCCTGTCCTGCACGGTCACGTCACGTTCTGTCCTGTCCTGCACGGTCACGTCACATTCTGTCCTGTCCTGCACGGTCACGCCCCATTCTGTCCTGTCCTGCACGGTCACGTCCCATTCTGTCCTGTCCTGCACGGTCACGTCCCGTTCTGTCCTGTCCTGCACGGTCACGTCACGTTCTGTCCTGTCCTGCACGGTCACGTCACGTTCTGTCCTGTCCTGCACGGTCACGTCACGTTCTGTCCTGTCCTGCACGGTCACGTCACATTCTGTCCTGTCCTGCACGGTCACGTCACATTCTGTCCTGTCCTGCACGGTCACGCCCCATTCTGTCCTGTCCTGCACGGTCACGTCCCATTCTGTCCTGTCCTGCACGGTCACGTCCCATTCTGTCCTGTCCTGCACGGTCACGTCACGTTCTGTCCTGTGCTGCACGGTCACGTCCCGTTCTGTCCTGTCCTGCACGGTCACGTCACGTTCTGTCCTGTCCTGCACGGTCACGTCACGTTCTGTCCTGTCCTGCACGGTCACGTCACATTCTGTCCTGTCCTGCACGGTCACGCCCCATTCTGTCCTGTCCTGCACGGTCACGTCCCATTCTGTCCTGTCCTGCACGGTCACGTCACGTTCTGTCCTGTCCTGCACGGTCACGTCACATTCTGTCCTGTCCTGCACGGTCACGCCCCATTCTGTCCTGTCCTGCACGGTCACGTCACGTTCTGTCCTGTGCTGCACGGTCACGTCACGTTCTGTGCAGTGGAGACGAGGCCAAAAGTAATCCAGGAATACTCAGTTGGGGTCCTCTGAAAACCTGGAGCGGAGTTTTCCTATATACGTTTTAGCAGTGTGTGTGTGTGTGTGTGTGTCCCTACAACACACACTGCTTGTCGGGAGCATTTCCAGACCACGCAGTTAGACAAGAGACAGGTGACTTGTCAGAAGTCTTGTCGTACGTCATTCTGCATCCATAAACACCCTCCAAGCCTCCAGAACCAGCCTCTGCACTCTGGGGGGTGGGACCTTTTCCTCTGCCCCCCCCCCCCCACCCCGACCAACTGAGAGGCTGCAGACGCTTTTACATGAAAAATAAATACTAGTTTTTTCTAAATAGCTTTTTCTTTAATGTCTTCTATGGTTCCTTATGACCACAATGACCTTATAAATTTGAACAGTTCGGGTTTTTTTTTTACTTCAAACTCATTGATTGATTGATTGGTTGATTGATTCATCGATGGATCGATTGATTGATTCATCGATTGATTGATCCTTTATTCATCTCTCAAACGGAGAAATTTACATGATGATTAATGATTAATGATTGATTAAATATGATAATACTGTATTTTCTGTAAGCAGTAACTTTTTCCACACGCTTTCATCTTGCAACATAAACAAAGATGCAGCTAATTTATGTATTTTTACAAGTTAACAAGCTTCACGCACAGATACATGGGTGATGCATTCAGGTGCATCATATGTGACTCAGAAGTGATAAATCCTTTTTTTTTCTATTTAACTTTGGTGGGTGCAGCGTATGTTTAGATACGCTCAATATTCCAGAAATTACAGTATGTAGGGATTTCTTACCTCATAAGGATCACTAGGAATAATTTATGTTGTGGTTGGCTATCGATAATGATTAACAATGCTCAAAGATAGTTATTAGTAATGTTATTGAAATGTAATCTGATGTGTATCAGAACCTTGGAGCTCCACCTGTCTTAACAGGAAATGATAGTCAATTCAGTTCTATCAGTCTCATAAGATATACTAAACAGTTCATCAGGAATTTGAATTAATAGTTAAATTAATTACAATTACCAGAATTAACTGTAAAGATTGAAGGATTTTGGAGTTCTTAACACAGAAGAGTCGACATTTCATTCACCTTTGTGCTCATTAATAAAACAACAAGTATGATTCCAAACATTATATTTATTTACAATGAAAACAAATAAAACACAGATTCTAACTACCTATATACAGCTTGGTGTGTGTAGGTGCATGTGTGTGTGTGGAGAGAGAGAGAGAGAGAGAGAGAGAGGGACACAGAGAGAGAGAGAGAGAGAGGTAGAGGGAGTGTGTGTGTGAGACGTGTGATGAACTACAAAACAAGATGGCGGATCACAAGAAACTACATTCCAATGGAGGTTATCAGAGAGCAGGAAGTCTGTCCTGGGTCTCCACCATGTGCTGGAGAACAATGGAACATGAAGCTAGTCTTTAGCGTCTGCTTCCTGTGTGTCTCTGCTAAAGGACCATTTCTAGAATGACTTGATGTGAATGAGACTTGTTTTGTAAAACGTCAGGAGTCGTCAGATGGTGTTCAGTTACTGTGTGATGTTGTCTTTGATGTGATATGTGTAGGATTGTGAGTTAACTAGTTAGTAAAGCAAAGATTAGCATGCAGACCCTGTGTCTGTGGCAGAGCTAACGTTGGTTTACAGGTTGATCACTGCTCCTAATATCATTATCTATAGAACTCAATCACTGTAACAGAACCAACACATCTTCATAAAGTTAAACAGTTCTATCATAGCATCAGGTTTAACTAATCTCAGGTAAAGCCCAGTTGTTGTTCCCACTTCCTTGAAGGAGTTCAGTTGTTGTCCTGCTGGAGGGAAGCTGGTGTCTTCTCCTGTAGTTAGCACCTCCTGCTAACTGTGGTTGCTGGTTCTGCAGGCTGAGGAGAAGAAGATGAAGTTGATGTTTCAGGAGTCCTTCTTTGCAGCTCCTGGTTGTTCCTTTTGTTCAGACTGAGGAGCTGGTCGCTCAGGTCTGTGATGGTTTTCCTGCTGGTTGAGGAAAACACAAAGAAGTTCTGTGAGGCGTCGTTTCCCTGGTCCGTCCTGGAGGAACTGGTTGGTTTTCCTGGTTGATGGGAGATCAGACTCTGGGTGCTGGTCTCTGGACCAGGGGAAGGTCTGACCCTCGTGGTGGGTCAGCAGAGGAGTTGAGGAGTGAAGGCCCTGGTTGCAGGCCTCTGGTGTTAGCTGTATGCTAACGCTGGGTGAGTGTTAGCTGTATGCTAACACTGGGTGAGTGTTAGCTGTATGCTAACGCTGGGTGAGTGTTAGCTGGATGCAAACTCTGGGTGAGTGTTAGCTGTATGCTAACAATGGGTGAGTGTTAGCTGTATGCTAACACTGGGTGAGTGTTAGCTGTATGCTAACGCTGGGTGAGTGTTAGCTGTATGCTAACGCTGGGTGAGTGTTAGCTGGATGCAAACTCTGGGTGAGTGTTAGCTGTATGCTAACAATGGGTGAGTGTTAGCTGTATGCTAACACTGGGTGAGTGTTAGCTGTATGCTAATGCTGGGTGACTGTTAGCTGGATGCAAACTCTGGGTGAGTGTTAGCTGTATGCTAACGCTGGGTGAGTGTTAGCTGTATGCTAACACTGGGTGAGCTCCTCCAGCAACCTCCTCCTCCATTGAAGAACAGGAGCAAAATCCTTTTGTGGGAGGAGCTGCTGGGACTCAGCTCCTCCCTGGTGTTCACTGGAGAAGACTCGGGGCAAGACTCTTGAGGAGTCTCTTCCAAAGGCTTTTGGTGAAGGTTGGAGGATTCGAAGGTGTGAAATCCTGAGAGCTTCAACGAATCAGTGACTGGCTGATTTCATGGGGGAAGAGTCTTTTCAGCAGAAAACGGGGGCGGGTCTGCTGTGGTAAAAGCCCCCCCACTGGGTGTGATGGTCAATCACATTCCTGGGTCAGAATTCATGTCATGACTGTATCATGACAAATGAAAATTGTCTTTCGCTAGAAATGAACAAACTTTCTGTGGTCTTCTGAGATCCCAACAGTACATTATAAATAAATGTATTATTATCATTATTATTCCTATTATTTTATTCTTATTATTATTCAGTATCATTGATGTAGCCAAGGTAATCAATGTTCCCCTTGCACTGTGAGACATATAGTCATTAATCTGAAGTTAAATCTGCCTTTAAATCTTGATTTAGACCTGGATTAGTTTCCGTGTCTCTTCAAGAAAAGACATTATTTAATTCAAGACTAGGACAAGTCTGAGACTATTTGAATCCACGTCTGAGAAAACCATTTTAATAAATCGTGGTTTAAAATGGCTTAATCCCTGGACATGAAACCAGGCCTTTGATTTTATTCCTCTTTAATTCCTCTTTGAATGTTTGAGAGTGATTCGGAGCTGATGGCTGTAACTAATGAACCAAACAGAAACAATTGTTGGTGGATTCATCTGAAACATTTAATCTGTCAGGCAGACTGAAGTAAACAAGAGTGAAGAGTTCCTCAGGGTTCCTTCTTGGTGCCTGTTCAGTTCATTGTTTTCATGTGCTACTTCAGGAATGAGGTTAATGTTTGGGTGAAGGTGTAAAACGTGGTGGTGTCCTTCAGGTTACTGCGGTGCTGACCTCCGCGCCCTGTGCACGGAGGCGGCTTTGTGTGCGCTGCGGCGCCGCTACCCACAGATCTATGGCTCGCCCCAGAAGCTCTTACTGGACGTCTCCTCCATCACTGTCAGCGGCGAGGACTTTGCAGCCTCCATGAGGAAGATGTCGCCGGCTTCCCGCCGCTCCAATGCCTCTCCGGGCAAAGCGCTGTCGGCAGTGGTCCGCCCACTGCTGGGTGGCGCCCTGCAGGACGCCCTGCGGGCGCTGCAGCAGCTCTTCCCACATGCCGAACAGGGCATGAAGAGGAGGGTGGAGCCAGGTGAGGTCACCTTCACCCCAACAGAGGTGTGGACACCATCACACTCACAAACGTCTTCCTCTTCCTGGTAGATGTGACCTCTGGTGTCCATGACGTCAGCCTGATGCGTGCCGACCAGGGCGCCGATACCACCAGCATCTCAGGACCCAGAACCAGGAGCTTCTTGCAGTCCGCCAGGTGAGCTGCACACTTTAGTGAAGGAAAACCTCCTGCTAGTATTTTGGGCATTTTTTCTTACAGAAAAAAATGTTTCTCTCTCTCTCCTCTCTCTCTCTATCTGTCTTTTTCTCTTTCTCTTTCTCTTTCTCTCTGTGTCTGTCTCTCTCGCTATCTCTGTGTCGGTCTGTCTCCTCTCTTTTTCTCTCTATGTGTCTGTCTGTCTGTCTGTCTCTCTCTCTTTTTCGGTCTTTCTCTCTCTATGTCTGTCTGTCTGTCTGTCTGTCTGTCTGTCTGTCTGTCTCTCTCTCTCTTTGTCGGCCTTTCTCTCTATGTGTCTGTCTGTCTGTCTGTCTCTCTTTCTCTCTCTCTTTGTCGGTCTTTCTCTCTCTATGTCTGTCTGTCTGTCTCTCTTTCTCTCTCTCTTTGTCGGTCTTTCTCTCTCTATGTCTGCCTGTCTGTCTGTCTGTCTGTCTGTCTGTCTGTCTGTCTGTCTGTCTGTCTCTCTCTCTCTCTCTCTCTCGCTCTGCCTCTCTGCTGCCCCCTGTAGGAGTGCAGTCAAACAGCCGACGTCTCACCGTCCCCGGATGCTCCTGGTTGGTCGTCCCGGTGCTGGTGAGACGTCCCACATGGCTCCAGCCATCCTTCACGCTTTGGAGCGATTCTCCGTCCACAGTCTGGAGGCTCCTGTGCTGTTTGGAGTCAGCAGCTCGTCCCCAGAGGAAGTCTGTGCTCAGGTTAGAGTGCCGCCCTACACCCGGACAACAGCCGCCCTACACCCGGACAACAGCCGACCTACACCCGGACAACAGTCAACCTACACCTGGACAACAGTCAACCTACACCCGGACAACAGTCAACCTACACCTGGACAACACTTGAACTACACCCTGACAACAGTTGACCTACACCCTGACAACAGTCGACATACACCTGGACAACACTTGAACTACACCCTGACAACAGTTGACCTACACTCTGACAACAGTCGACATACACCAGGACAACACTTAAACTACACCCTGACAACAGTTGACCTACACCCTGACAACAGTCTACATACACCAGGACAACACTTGAACTACACCCTGACAACAGTCGACATACACCAGGACAACACTTGAACTACACCCTGACAACAGTTGACCTACGCCCTGACAACAGTCGACATGCACCAGGACAACACTTGAACTACACCCTGACATCAGTCGACATGCACTAGGACAACACTTGAACTACACCCTGACAACAGTCGATATGCACCAGGACAACACTTGAACTACACCCTGACAACAGTCGACATGCACCCGGACAACACTTGACCTACACCCTGACAACAGTTGACCTACGCCCTGACAACAGTCGACATGCACCATGACAACACTTGAACTGCACCCTGACAACAGTCGACATACACTAGGACAACACTTGAACTACACCCTGACAACAGTCGGCATACACCAGGACAACACTTGAACTACACCCTGACAACAGTCGACATACACCAGAACACTTGAACTACACCCTGACCACAGTTTACCTACACCCTGACAACAGTCGACATACACCAGGACAACACTTGAACTACACCCTGACAACAGTTGACCTACACCCTGACAACAGTCGACATACACCAGGACAACACTTGAACCACACCCTGACAACAGTGGACCTACACCCTGACAACAGTCGACATACACCAGGACAACACTTGAACTACACCCTGACAACAGTCGATCTACACCTGGACAACAGTCGACATACACCAGGACAACACTTGAACTACACCCTGACAACAGTCGACATACACCAGGACAACACTTGAACTACACCCTGACAACAGTCGACATGCACTAGGACAACACTTGAACTACACCCTGAAAACAGTCGACATGCACCAGGAAAACACTTGACCTACACCCTGACAACAGTCGACATGCACCAGGAAAACACTTGAACTACACCTTGACAACAGTCGGCATGCACCAGGACAACACTTGAACTACACCCTGACAACAGTCGACATGCACCAGGACAACACTTGAACTACACCCTGGCAACAGTCGACATACACCAGGACAACACTTGAACTACACCCAGGCAACAGTCGACATACACCAGTACAACACTTGAACTACACCCTGACAACAGTGGGCCTACACCCTGAAAACAGTCGACATGCACCAGGACAACACTTGAACTACACCCTGACAACAGTCGACATGCACCAGGACAAGACTTGACCTACACCCTGACAACAGTCGACATACACCAGGACAACACTTGAACTACACCCTGACAACACTTGACCTACACCCTGACAACAGTCGACATACACCAGGACAACACTTGAACTACACCCTGACAACACTTGACCTACACCCTGACAACAGTCGACATACACCAGGACAACACTTGAACTACACCCTGACAACAGCCGACATGCACCAGGACAACACTTGAACTACACCCTGACAACAGTGGGCCTACACCCTGAAAACAGTCGACATACACCAGGACAACACTTGAACTACACCCTGACAACATTTGACCTACACCTGGACAAAAGTCGACATACACCAGGACAACACTTGAACTACACCCTGACAACAGTTGACCTACGCCCTGACAACAGTCGACATGCACCAGGACAACACTTGAACTACACCCTGACAACAGTCGACATACACCAGGACAACACTTGAACTACACCCTGACAACACTTGACCTACACCCTGACAACAGTCGACATACAACCGGACAACACTTGAACTACACCCTGACAACAGTTGACCTACACCCTGACAACAGTCTACATACACCAGGACAACACTTGAGCTACACCCTGACAACAGTCTACATACACCAGGACAACACTTGAGCTACACCCTGACAACAGTGGACCTACACCCTGACAACAGTCGACATACACCAGGACAACACTTGAACTACACCCTGACAACAGTCGACCTACACCTGGACAACAGTCGACATACACCAGGACAACACTTGACCTACACCCTGACAACAGTTGGCATGCACCAGGACAACACTTGACCTACACCCTGACAACAGACGACATGCACCAGGACAACACTTGAACTACACCCTGACAACAGTTGACTTACACCCTGACAACAGTCGACATACACCAGGACAACACTTGAACTACACCCTGACAACACTTGACCTACACCCTGACAACAGTCGACATACACCAGGACAACACTTGAACTACACCCTGACAACAGTCGACCTACACCTGGACAACAGTCGACATACACCAGGACAACACTTGACCTACACCCTGACAACAGTCGGCATGCACCAGGACAACACTTGACCTACACCCTGACAACAGTCAACATACACCAGGACAACACTTGAACTACACCCTGACAACAGTCAACATACACCAGGACAACACTTGAACTACACCCTGACAACAGTTGACATACACCAGGACAACACTTGAACTACACATTGACAACAGTCAACCTACACCCTGACAACAGCCAACCTACACCTGGACAACACTCGACCTACCAACCAAGCTATACTCCACCGTCAGCCTCAATAGCTACGTCGTTAAAGGTTGTAAAAAGGTGAGGTGGCTCTGGTCCCTGGACAGGTGTTCTCGGAGGCCCGGAGGACGTCCCCCAGCATCATCTACGTCCCCCACATCCAGCAATGGTGGGACATGATGGCTCTGACTCTGAGGGCCTCCTTCCTCAGCCTGCTGGGAAGCATCCCGTCCTTCTCCCCCGTCCTACTCCTCGCTACCTGCTCCGTCCCCCATGAGGACCTGGACCCCGAGGTGAGGACCCAGCCTGCCTGAAGGTCCTGAAGATGTTGACATCAAGGAACCTAAGAACGTACAGAATGAACCACTGTTAAAATAATCCTTGATTCATCTCACAAATGGATAAAGTTACAAGACTCCTGTCACTTTTTTAAAACTGCTGAGTTCTTCTGCATTCTGCTGGGTTCTGCTGGGTTCATCTGCTGGGTTCTTCTGCTGGGTTCATCTGCGTTCTGCTGGGTTCTTCTGCTGGGTTCTTCTGCTAGGTTCTTCTGCTGGGTTCTTCTGCTGAGTTCTTCTGCTGGGTTCTTCTGCGTTCTGCTGGGTTCTTCTGCTGAGTTCTTCTGCTGGGTTCTTCTGCATTCTGCTGGGTTCTTCTGCTGGGTTCATCTGCTGGGTTCTTCTGCTGGGTTCTTCTGCTGAGTCCTTCTGCGTTCTGCTGGGTTCTTCTGCTGGGTTCATCTGCTGGGTTCTTCTGCGTTCTGCTGGGTTCTGCTGGGTTCATCTGCTGGGTTCATCTGCTGGGTTCTTCTGCTGGGTTCTTCTGCTGGGTTCATCTGCTGGGTTCTTCTGCTGGGTTCTTCTGCTGAGTCCTTCTGCGTTCTGCTGGGTTCTTCTGCTGGGTTCATCTGCTGGGTTCTTCTGCTGGGTTCATCTGCTGGGTTCTTCTGCTGGGTTCTTCTGCTGAGTCCTTCTGCGTTCTGCTGGGTTCTTCTGCTGGGTTCATCTGCTGGGTTCTTCTGCGTTCTGCTGGGTTCTGCTGGGTTCATCTGCTGGGTTCTTCTGCTGGGTTAATCTGCATTCTTCTAGGTTCTGCTGGGTTCTGCTGGGTTCTGCTGGGTTCTTCTGCTAGGTTCTTCTGCTGAGTCCTTCTGCGTTCTGCTGGGTTCTTCTGCTGGGTTAAATTGCTGGGTTCTTCTGCTGGGTTCTTCTGTGTTCTGCTTGGTTCTGCTGGGTTCTTCTGCTGGGTTCTTCTGCTGGGTTCTGCTGGGACTTGAACAAAGTGGAGTGACAGAAGGCGTGTGGAGAAAGCAGCAGATGGTGACTTGGACTGGATGTGTGTCAGATCCAGGACCTGTTCCGGGAGGAGTACCGAGAGGTCTACACCCTCGGGGTTCCGTCCCAGAAGGAGCGCAGCCAGTTCTTCCAGGACCTCCTCCTGAAGCAGACGGTGGAACCTTCCCCAATGAGGAAGTCCGGTCGGTCTCCTCTCCTCCCAGCGGTTCTGATCCAGACTGAACGTCCTGCTCACATCTGCTTCTCCCACCCCTCAGAGACCCGGGTCCTGGAGGCCCTCCCCCTGGCCCCCCTGGCCCCCCTGGCCCCCCCGCTGCCCCCTCGCCAGCTGTCGCAGCAGGAGCACCTCTGTGTGGAGGAGCTGGAGGAGACGGTGCTGCGAGAGCTTCGCCTCTTCCTCCGCAACCTGACAGAGCGCCTGAGTCTGGACCGGCGCTTCAGAGCCTTCAGCCAGCTGGAAGGGGTGGGGGCTGGGGGGCAGGAGAGCAGGGGGGCGGGGGGCGGGGGGGGGGGGGGGGGCAGGGGGGCATTTACTTTCTGCAACTGGATGACAAGAAATGATTGGTTCATGTGGCGAGTAAAATGTGCCATTGCCCCCCCCCCCTCCAGAACTCCCTCAGGTACAGGAACCCCATGGATCTCTCCACACTGCTGAGCAACATTGATGAGGACAAGTACAGGACTGTGGCAGAGTTCATGTCGGACGCAGACCTAATCTGGAAGAACATTCTGGAGAACGACCTGGACAAGGATACTCTGGGTGACACACACACACACACACACACACACACACACACACACACACACACACACGCACACGATAGCTGTATATTAGTTAGTTGTTTCGCTCGTCGAAAGAGAAGCTAACTGTTCACACATGCTAATGGTGATCACAGGTACTGTGGATACGTACTAATGCTCCTTCCTGTTGGGCGGAGTTGGTTTAGATTAACGAGGCTCCACCTCCAGTGCACTTCAATGCTAAAGCTAATATGTGAGCAGAGGCCTGCAGTGAACCAACAGCTCTGAGTTCCATCAGAACTCGGACTGAAACGTTTGTCCTGCTGTGAGGACAAGCTCATCTTCAGCCTTTTTGAACCTTCTGGATCAACCGCTGGCTGTTTCTGTGTATCTGCTGCAGATCAGACTGTCAGAGACCAGGCGTGGGCCCTGAGAGACCGCCTCCGAGCCCTGATCACTGACGAGCTGGACCAGGACCTGGAGAGACTGTGTGAGGAGATCAGACAGGCCCGATCCAAGAGAGGTGAACCTGGTTCCAGACCTGCCTTCTTCCCCCCGCCACTCCAGAACCTCCTCCGTTCTCCTCCTGACACAGACATACACAACATATGTTGTATATGTGGCACATGTGTATACATGATGAAGAGAATCTCCAGGATTTATTGAAAAAGAAAATATTTCTTGTTTCTTCTCCTAATGGGTCAAAGTTCAAAACGTCTTTTTCCTTCAGGTCACGAGTTACAAGAAGAATCTGACAGATTTTCCAGAAGAAACCGTCACGGATCCCAGCGTGAGTCACACACACACACACACACACACACACACACACACACACACACACACACACACACACACACACACACACACACACACACACACACACACACACACACACACACACACACACACACAATCAGAGGTTCACTTGTTCTTTAAGGTTTGTTCTACCAGCTGTTGGTTTCTAGAAGTTGTTGGTGTAGTCGTCTTCTTCTTCTTCCTCTTCCTCTTCCTCCTCCTTCCTCTTCCTCTTCCTCTTCTTCTTCTTTTTCTTCTTCTTCTTCTTCTTCACATGCAGACGTGTGTTTTGGGAGGGAGCGAAGAGGGCGAATTAATTAACTGAAAAAAATGTGTTTGTTCTGTGTTTTTTCTTTTTTCCAACTGTGTTTTGTATGATCATTTTTTATGGTTTGTTAGTGTAGTTTAAACTTAGTTTATTGTTGTTTTTTGTGAGTTTTTCCGACGTCTCCCGTGTCTCTGAGACATGGAGTCTGGTTGGTGTCGCAGCCCGGCTCCACGGTGGAGCAGGTGCTGCAGGTGGTTAGAGAGAAGGTGGAGCAGGTGCTGCAGGTGGTTAGAGAGAAGGTGGAGTGGGTGCTGCAGGTGGTTAGAGAGAAGGTGGAGTGGGTGCTGCAGGTGGTTAGAGAGAAGGTGGAGCGGGTGCTGCAGGTGGTTAGAGAGAAGGTGGAGTGGGTGCTGCAGGTGGTTAGAGAGAAGGTGGAGCGGGTGCTGCAGGTGGTTGGAGAGAAGGTGGAGCAGGTGCTGCAGGTGGTTAGAGAGAAGGTGGAGCGGGTGCTGCAGGTGGTTAGAGAGAAGGTGGAGCGGGTGCTGCAGGTGGTTGGAGAGAAGGTGGAGCAGGTGCTGCAGGTGGTTGGAGAGAAGGTGGAGCAGGTGCTGCAGGTGGTTAGAGAGAAGGTGGAGCGGGTGCTGCAGGTGGTTGGAGAGAAGGTGGAGCGGGTGCTGCAGGTGGTTAGAGAGAAGGTGGAGCGGGTGCTGCAGGTGGTTAGAGAGAAGGTGGAGCGGGTGCTGCAGGTGGTTAGAGAGAAGGTGGAGCGGGTGCTGCAGGTGGTTGGAGAGAAGGTGGAGCAGGTGCTGCAGGTGGTTGGAGAGAAGGTGGAGCAGGTGCTGCAGGTGGTGGTTGGAGAGAAGGTGGAGCAGGTGCTGCAGGTGGTTGGGGAGAAGGTGGAGCAGGTGCTGCAGGTGGTGGTTGGAGAGAAGGTGGAGCAGGTGCTGCAGGTGGTTGGAGAGAAGGTGGAGCAGGTGCTGCAGGTGGTTGGAGAGAAGGTGGAGCAGGTGCTGCAGGTGGTTGGAGAGAAGGTGGAGCAGGTGCTGCAGGTGGTTGGGGAGAAGGTGGAGCAGGTGCTGCAGGTGGTGGTTGGAGAGAAGGTGGAGCAGGTGCTGCAGGTGGTTGGGGAGAAGGTGGAGCAGGTGCTGCAGGTGGTTGGGGAGAAGGTGGAGCAGGTGCTGCAGGTGGTTGGGGAGAAGGTGGAGCAGGTGCTGCAGGTGGTTGGGGAGAAGGTGGAGCAGGTGCTGCAGGTGGTTGGGGAGAAGGTGGAGCAGGTGCTGCAGGTGGTTGGGGAGAAGGTGGAGCAGGTGCTGCAGGTGGTTGGGGAGAAGGTGGAGCGGGTGCTGCAGGTGGTTGGGGAGAAGGTGGAGCAGGTGCTGCAGGTGGTTGGGGAGAAGGTGGAGTGGGTGCTGCAGGTGGTTGGAGAGAAGGTGGAGCGGGTGCTGCAGGTGGTTGGAGAGAAGGTGGAGCAGGTGCTGCAGGTGGTTGGAGAGAAGGTGGAGCAGGTGCTGCAGGTGGTTAGAGAGAAGGTGGAGCGGGTGCTGCAGGTGGTTGGAGAGAAGGTGGAGCAGGTGCTGCAGGTGGTTGGGGAGAAGGTGGAGCAGGTGCTGCAGGTGGTTGGAGAGAAGGTGGAGCAGGTGCTGCAGGTGGTTAGAGAGAAGGTGGAGCGGGTGCTGCAGGTGGTTGGAGAGAAGGTGGAGCAGGTGCTGCAGGTGGTTGGGGAGAAGGTGGAGCAGGTGCTGCAGGTGGTTGGAGAGAAGGTGGAGCGGGTGCTGCAGGTGGTTGGAGAGAAGGTGGAGCAGGTGCTGCAGGTGGTTGGAGAGAAGGTGGAGCAGGTGCTGCAGGTGGTTAGAGAGAAGGTGGAGCGGGTGCTGCAGGTGGTTGGAGAGAAGGTGGAGCAGGTGCTGCAGGTGGTTGGGGAGAAGGTGGAGCAGGTGCTGCAGGTGGTTGGAGAGAAGGTGGAGCAGGTGCTGCAGGTGGTTAGAGAGAAGGTGGAGCGGGTGCTGCAGGTGGTTGGAGAGAAGGTGGAGCAGGTGCTGCAGGTGGTTGGGGAGAAGGTGGAGCAGGTGCTGCAGGTGGTTGGAGAGAAGGTGGAGCGGGTGCTGCAGGTGGTTGGAGAGAAGGTGGAGCAGGTGCTGCAGGTGGTTGGAGAGAAGGTGGAGCAGGTGCTGCAGGTGGTTAGAGAGAAGGTGGAGCGGGTGCTGCAGGTGGTTGGAGAGAAGGTGGAGCAGGTGCTGCAGGTGGTTGGGGAGAAGGTGGAGCAGGTGCTGCAGGTGGTTGGAGAGAAGGTGGAGCAGGTGCTGCAGGTGGTTAGAGAGAAGGTGGAGCGGGTGCTGCAGGTGGTTGGAGAGAAGGTGGAGCAGGTGCTGCAGGTGGTTGGGGAGAAGGTGGAGCAGGTGCTGCAGGTGGTTGGAGAGAAGGTGGAGCGGGTGCTGCAGGTGGTTGGAGAGAAGGTGGAGCAGGTGCTGCAGGTGGTTGGAGAGAAGGTGGAGCGGGTGCTGCAGGTGGTTGGAGAGAAGGTGGAGCAGGTGCTGCAGGTGGTTGGAGAGAAGGTAGGGTACGAGAACATCACCTACGCTTCTCGCATGAATAAAGCCGTTGTGGTCTTTTTGAAAGACGCAAAGTTTGTGGCCGATCTCATCGAGAGCGGACTTGTGATGAATGACGAGTTCATCCAAGTGTCCCCGCTGGCCGTACCGTCCACACGGATCACCGTGTCCGGAGTCCCGCCGTTCATCTCCAGTGAGGCTCTGGAGCGGGAACTACGGAGGTTCGGTAAGTTCGCGAGTGGTTTCCGTCCTGTGGGTCTGGGCTGCAAGGACCCGAAACTGAGACATGTCCAGTCTCTGCGGAGACAAGCGTTCATGTTTCTGGACTCTGAGACTCAGACACTGGACGTGTCTTTCCGGGTGAAGCATGAGGAAGGAGTTTACATGGTGTATGCGACCTCGGGGAGCTTTAAATGCTTCGAGTGTGGAGAGCTGGGACATAAAATGATCGCGTGTCCGCGGCGGCAAAACGCTGCGGGACACCGGACTGACGGTGGAGAGCCGAGCGCTGCAGCCGCACCGGCGGCTGGCGCAGTTGGTGCTCCGCTCTGTTTCCGCAGCGGTGGCCGGAGCGGCCCCCCCGGGCTCCGGGGGTCTCTGGGACGGAGGGGTTGCCTGCCGGCCCCGCCCCCACAGGTGCGTGGGGTTCTCGGGGTGCTGAAGCCACTGACTCCAGTGTGACTGGAGCTGAGACGGTGCAGAAGGAGACAAGGACAGAGGGAGTGGAAGAGGACATTCCAAGTGTGGACAAGAATGAGCTGTGGAGACTGGTGGACAGGTGACTGGTGGACAGGTGACTGGTGGACAGGTGACTGGTGGGCAGGTGACTGGTGGACAGGTGACTGGTGAACAGGTGACTGGTGAACAGGTGACTGGTGGACAGGTGACTGATGGACAGGTGACTGGTGGACAGGGGACTGGTGGACAGGGGACTGGTGGACAGGTGACTGATGGACAGGTGACTGGTGGACAGGGGACTGGTGGACAGGGGACTGGTGGACAGGTGACTGGTGAACAGGTGACTGGTGGACAGGGGACTGGTGGACAGGTGACTGGTGGACAGGTGACTGGTGAACAGGTGACTGGTGGACAGGGGACTGGTGAACAGGTGACTGGTGGACAGGTGACTGGTGGACAGGTGACTGGTGGACAGGTGACTGGTGGACAGGTGACTGGTGAACAGGTGACTGGTGGACAGGGGACTGGTGAACAGGTGACTGGTGGACAGGTGACTGGTGGACAGGTGACTGGTGAACAGGTGACTGGTGGACAGGTGACTGGTGGGCAGGGGACTGGTGGACAGGTGACTGATGGACAGGTGACTGGTGGACAGGTGACTGGTGGACAGGTGACTGATGGACAGGTGACTGGTGGACAGGGGACTGGTGGACAGGTGACTGATGGACAGGTGACTGGTGGACAGGGGACTGGTGGGCAGGTGACTGGTGGACAGGTGACTGGTGGACAGGTGACTGGTGAACAGGTGACTGGTGGACAGGTGACTGGTGGACAGGGGACTGGTGGGCAGGTGACTGGTGGACAGGTGACTGGTGGACAGGGGACTGGTGGACAGGTGACTGATGGACAGGTGACTGGTGGACAGGTGACTGATGGACAGGTGACTGGTGAACAGGTGACTGGTGGACAGGTGACTGGTGGACAGGGGACTGGTGGACAGGTGACTGATGGACAGGTGACTGGTGGACAGGTGACTGGTGGACAGGTGACTGGTGAACAGGTGACTGGTGGACAGGGGACTGGTGGACAGGTGACTGGTGGGCAGGTGACTGGTGGACAGGTGACTGGTGGACAGGTGACTGGTGAACAGGTGACTGGTGGACAGGTGACTGGTGAACAGGTGACTGGTGGACAGGGGACTGGTGGGCAGGTGACTGGTGGACAGGTGACTGGTGGACAGGTGACTGATGGACAGGTGACTGGTGGACAGGTGACTGGTGGACAGGGGACTGGTGGACAGGTGACTGGTGGACAGGTGACTGATGGACAGGTGACTGGTGGACAGGTGGGGACGGATGGGGAGCAGTGTGTTGAGATGGAGGAGGAACTGCAGACCCTGAGTGGTCGGTCAGCAGAGCAGCAGGCTGGTCCGGAGGCTCCGGAGGTTCCGGGGGCTCCGGAGGCTCCGGAGGTTCCAGGGGCTACTGGACTGGACTCAGAAGACGAGGTTGACCCTGACACTGCATCACTTGCAGGCAGTGTCTCATCACTTGCAGGCAGTGTCTCATCACTTGCAGGCAGTGTCTCATCACTTGCAGGCAGTGTCTCATCACTTGCAGGCAGTGTCTCATCACTTGCAGGCAGTGTCTCATCACTTGCAGGCAGTGTCTCTCAGAGCTCGGACATTTACTCTTTGGAGGAGATCAATGTGTTTCTCAAGGACTCCTTTGGTCGGCAGGTTGACGTGGGGAGTTATTTTCCCAGTGCCGAGAAGTTTGTCCGGACGGTGAGCGCTCTGCAGAAGTCAGTCAGCACTGAGCTGCTGGATGAGAAGAAGCGCTATCGTCTGAGGAAGCATGTCACTGCGGTTAAAAACTCTTTAAAGAGCCGCAAAAGGGCAAAGAAGATGAAGTTTTCCAAATAATTGTTTTATGATCATACTTCACGGGGTGTTTTCTTATCTGCTGGTTCTCTTGGTCTGTTCTGTGTTTTCTTCTCCTCCTCTGATGACAGTCGCCTCACTCAATATAAACGGGGGTAGAAATGCACAGAAGAGGGGCTTATTGATGGAGACGATCAAACAGAAAAGGATAGACGTGGTCTTTTTACAGGAGACTCACAGTGACTCCCTGATAGAACCAGACTGGGGGTTCTGGTGGCCGGGCCAGCAGGTTCTGAGTCACGGCTCCAATCTTAGTGCTGGAGTCGCCATCTGTTTCTCTCCTCATCTTAACGTAAAGATTTTATCACGGCTAGAAATAGAAAAAGGCAGACTTTTAATGGTCACAGCGACAATTGAGGATTTCAGTTTTTGTTTTGTTAATATGTACGCACCGAATGGTGGTGCAGAGCGGTTGTCGCTTTTTAAAAAAATGAAGGCAGTGGTGACAACCATCGGTCCAGGTGAGACTGTGGTGATGGGAGGAGACTGGAACTGTTGTCCAGTCGATGGTGTGGACAGGACAGGAGCAGAACCCCACCCCCAGTCCTCCCAGTTCCTCTCTCAGCTAGTGATGGAGGCTGACCTGGTGGATGTGTGGAGGGATAAACACCCCCCTGATGTACAGTTCACTTGGGTCAAGGTGGAGGACAATCGAATCAGTGCAGCCAGACTAGATAGGTTTTATATGTCTGCCTCTTTTATCACTCGTGTTGTGAACTGCCGCATTGTCCCTGTTGGGTTTACAGACCACCACCTAGTTTTAGCAGAGCTTCTTTTATCTGCTAAAAGGACAACAGGCTCTTTTTGGCATTTTAATGTGAAACTTTTAAATGATTTCAATTTTTGTGAGAATTTTACCTACTTTTGGAAATACTGGGCAGGACAAAAAGAGAGTTTTTCTTCTCTCAGTCAGTGGTGGGAGGTGGGGAAGGGCCAGATTAGGAGTTTCTGCCAGCAGTACACCTCCTTCTCCACAGTCAGGATTCGGAGGGCGGTTGAAGAGCTGGAGACAGAAATTAGTGGACTGCAGAACGGTTCTGATCCTGACACTGGCCTGCTGCTCTCTAAGCAGCACCAACTGAAGACTCTACTTCAGGAGAGAGCTAAAGGAGCCTTGGTCCGGGCCAGGCTCAGCACCCTGAGGGACATGGATGCTCCCACATCCTTCTTCTTCGCTCTGGAGAGATCGGAGGCTCAGGGGAGGCAGATGGTGTGTCTCCGGCTGCCTGATGGGTGGCTGACCTCTGACCCAGCAGAGATGAGGAGGCATGCTGTGAACTTCTACACAGACCTGTTTGGAGCAGAGAACTGTGACGGGGATGCTGCTGCTGAGCTGCTGCAGGATCTGCCTCAGCTGAGTCCAGAGGACCGTCAGGTGCTGAGCTCAGGCCTCTCTTTGGAGGAACTGAGCACTGCAGTGGCCCAGATGGCCTCTGGGAAGTCTCCAGGCCTTGATGGACTCCCCCAGAGTTTTATAAACCTTTCTGGAGCCTGCTGGGAGGGGACCTGCTGGACGTTTACAGAGACTCTTTTAATAACGGGACTCTTCCTGCTTCCTGCCGCCGTGCGGTGATCTCCCTGCTGCCTAAGAAGGAGGATGTGACCCTGCTGAAGAACTGGAGGCCTGTCGCTCTGCTGTGCACGGACTATAAAATGTTTTATCAAAAGCTCTGTCTAATAAATGAAAGGATTTTATTGATTTATTAATTGGCAGTGAACAATCATACTGTGTCCCCGACAGGCCAATCCATGACAATTTGTTTTTATTGAGGGACATTTTTGACTGTTGTGAATTGTACCACTTGAACACTGCTATCATTTCAATTGATCAGGAGAAAGCATTTGATCGGGTCGATCACTCTTTTTTGTTTTCAACATTGCAGGCGTTTGGGGTGGGAGACACATTTCTGTCATGGATCAAGTTGTTATACAGCCAGGCGTCATGTGTCATTAAGGTGGGGGGAGGGCTAAGCTGTCCTGTACCTGTTCATAGAGGCATCCGGCAGGGCTGCCCCATTTCAGGCCAGCTGTACAGCATGGCTGTTGAGCCACTGCTGTGCAGACTGAAGAACCGGCTGAGGGGTCTGTGTCTGCCGATGTCTGCTCCCGAGTCCAAGGTGGTTGTGTCGGCTTACGCAGACGACATAAACGTGTTTGTAGCAGGTCAAGAGGATGTACTTGCTTTGCAGGACAGCTTAGCCTTGTATGAGAAAGCCTCTTCAGCCAGAGTGAACTGGGGGAAGAGTGAGGCGTGTTTGGTGGGACGCTGGAGTCCTCAGGACACTCCTGACCTCCCTGGTAATCTTAAGTGGGGGGCCACGGGCATAAAGGCCTTGGGTCTGTGGCTGGGGAACGAGGACAGGGAGGGAAAAACTGGGAGGGGGTGCTGGATCTGGTGCAGGCCAGGTTGTCTAAATGGAAATGGGTGCTGCCACAGTTGTCCTACCGGGGAAGAACTCTCATCGCCAACAATCTGGTCGCCTCGTCTCTGTGGCACAAAGTACAAGTCCTGGTCCCTCCGCCGGGCCTCCTGGAAAGACTGCAGCAACTTCTGGTAGACTTTTTTTGGACTGGCCGACACTGGGTGCGAGCGTCGGTCCTGTATCTCCCTGTGGCAGAGGGGGGGCAGGGCCTCATCGACACCATATCCAGGACTGTGGCCTTCAGACTGCAGGCTCTACAGAGGCTCCTCTATGGCTCAGCGGTCTGGACGCCACTGGCACGGCTGGTACTGAGGAAGGCTGGGGGACTCGGTCTGGACAAACAACTCTTTCTCTCTAACCCAGCTGAGTGCGATCTTTCCGGACTGACTCCTTTCTACAAGTCCATGATGGAGGCATGGAAGACTCTGACAATCTCCCGTTCAGACACCAAGCCGGGGCCATGGGTCTTTGAGGAGCCTCTGCTCCACAACTGTCTGATCCCCACCACGGCCTTCAGCCACCTTGAGAGGTCAGCTCATCAAGGCGGGAATCATAAAGGTGGGCCATCTGGCTCGGACATCCACGCAGCAGCTGACGGTGATGCTGGGGGTTCGGTCCAGCAGAGTGGTCCAGTGCCTGGTGGAAGAGGTGTGGCGGTCTTTTCCTGCTCCTCTTCGTTCCTTCGCACAAGACAAGAATCGTGTTGGACAGTGGAGTAGAGGAGAGAACTACGTTTTCCCCTCCCTGAGGGTTCGTCCTGCTGTGGGGGAATGGGAGGAAGAGGAGGGGAACCTGCTGACCACTACGACTCCCAGACTGGGCCTCTTCCAGTCCTGCCCGGGGAAGGATCTGTACGGCAGCTGCGTGAAGGTCCTGCATCTGCAGTCGCTGGCTGAAGTGAGGGAGTCCAGGTGGACTGGGTTGTTTGGTGGGGGTTCTTCCCCTAGGGGGAGCTGGCGGGTCCTGTACAAACCCCCCATGGAAAAGCGGATGGGTGACCTCCAGTGGAGGGTGATACATGGAGCGTTGGCCACCAACAGATACCTGGCCCGCCTGGATCCAAGCACTGGGGAGAACTGTTCTTTTTGTTCAGAGTCTGAAACTGTGGAACATCTGGTGGTGTCCTGTCCCAGGTTGTCAAATCTATACACCCTTCTACGAAGGCTGCTGGAGGCTCTGGGAGAGGTTTTCTCTGTCCCCCTTTTTGTTTTTGGTCCGAGGTACGTGAAGCAGAAAAAGGCAACAGTGGTTTTATGGAACTTTATCTTTGCATGTGCGAAACTTTCCATCTGGTGAAGCAGGAAGAACCAGGTCTCAGGTGTTGGTTTTACTGATCCACTGCATGTTTTTAAGGGTCTGGTCACTGCTCGCCTGAGGAGGAACACAGTTTTTTATAAACTCACGAAAAACTTGCCTGGTTTTATTTCTGTGTGGGGAATCAGGCAGGTCCTGTGCTCCCTTGGTGAGGAGGACTGTCTGATCGTGACTTTTTAATATTCCATGTGATTTTGTGTTTGATTTTATAGCCCATCACAGTGTGTGACCTGTTTGTGGTTCCACGCTGTGTGACTGTTTTTCAAACCTTTGGTCTCCTCTGTGAGGATGAATGAACATGGACTTCATTGATTTTTGTGTTTGTTAAATAAAGGTTTTTTCAACTCAACTCTTCTTCTTCTTCTTCTTCTTCTTCTCCTTTTCCCTTTCCCCCCTCTTCTGTTAAAATATTGATCCTGTTGAAACTTTTGGATCAAATGAATAGAAAGTGAAGCTTCAGGACTGAAAAAGAAGGTTCACCTGACCTCTGACCTCTGACCTCTGATCTCCACCTCTTCTCCTTTTCTCCTACTTCGCTTTCTCACTCATTCATCCAGTACGGAAAAAAAAACATCCCAGGAAGTCCAAGTGGAGCACCGGCATCCTCCCCAAGCCCAAGAAGAAGAAGCGTCCTGCCCCGGCAGCGCCCTCCCCCCCGACCTCCTGCTCCCCCCTCACCTCCTCCTCCTCCGAGCTGAGTGCCTCTGGGAGCTCCGACAGCAGCGACGGGGAGGAGAACCAGCTGGCGGCCGCGCTCAATAGCCACAACTGTGACGTGAACAACGTCTCTGGAGGCCGGAGCAGATTCCTGGTGAATGGGTATCACCACCCCAAGGACCCCCCGAGGACGCTGCGGCTCCGCCAGCGCACCAGGACCCCCAACACAGGTCCGTATCACCAACAACCACTAGGTGCTGGTTTGGCGCTGGTGCTTAAGGCCCCTGCAGACTCCCAAAAGAACCCATAAGAACAAGAAGAAAAGTTGTGACGTCAGCGAGCTTTTTCTGCAGGAGAGTTCATACTCCATGAAGAGGCAGTCCAGCTCGTAGGCCACGCCCCCTCACAGCAGGTGCACATCCGTGAAGCAGCATTTTAACTTTTCAAGTGAACAGCTTATTTCTTGCTTCCAATGTTTTCAGAAATGCATTTTTCTGAACTGTTTCAGTAATTAAAGAAAAAGTTTTTGTCTGAGCTGCGATGTTGGTCCGGCTTTACCTGCAGGAGCTGAGTGATGCGTACCGGTGCCTTACATAACTCTGCCGGCTGACATGCTGCGGGGTTGTACTGCAGCAAGGCTACATGCTGAACATGATTACAATATGACTGATAGTCATGACTGGAAAATGCTTCAGCCCAGATCATTGTGTCACTGTAAAGCATCAGTGGTCACTGTAAAACACCAGTGCAACACTGTATCACCGTAAAGCATCAGTCGTCACTGTAAAACACCAGTACAACACTGTATCACCGTAAAGCATCAGTCGTCACTGTAAAACACCAGTACAACACTGTATCACCGTAAAGCATCAGTTGTCACTGTAAAACACCAGTGCAACACTGTATCACCGTAAAGCATCAGTCGTCACTGTAAAACACCAGTGCAACACTGTATCACCGTAAAGCATCAGTGGTCACTGTAAAACACCAGTGCAACACTGTATCACCGTAAAGCATCAGTGGTCACTGTAAAACACCAGTGCAACACTGTATCACCGTAAAGCATCAGTCGTCACTGTAAAACACCAGTACAACACTGTATCACCGTAAAGCATCAGTCGTCACTGTAAAACACCAGTGCAACGCTGTATCACCGTAAAGCATCAGTCGTCACTGTAAAACACCAGTGCAACGCTGTATCACCGTAAAGCATCAGTCGTCACTGTAAAACACCAGTGCAACACTGTAAAACACCAGTACAACACTGTATCACCGTAAAGCATCAGTCGTCACTGTAAAACACCAGTACAACACTGTATCACCGTAAAGCATCAGTCGTCACTGTAAAACACCAGTGCAACACTGTATCACCGTAAAGCATCAGTCGTCACTGTAAAACACCAGTGCAACACTGTATCACCGTAAAGCATCAGTCGTCACTGTAAAACACCAGTGCAATGCTGTATCACCGTAAAGCATCAGTCGTCACTGTAAAACACCAGTGCAACACTGTATCACCGTAAAGCATCAGTCGTCACTGTAAAACACCAGTGCAACACTGTATCACCGTAAAGCATCAGTCGTCACTGTAAAACACCAGTGCAACACTGTATCACCGTAAAGCATCAGTCGTCACTGTAAAACACCAGTGCAATGCTGTATCACCGTAAAGCATCAGTCGTCACTGTAAAACACCAGTGCAACACTGTATCACCGTAAAGCATCAGTCGTCACTGTAAAACACCAGTGCAACACTGTATCACCGTAAAGCATCAGTCGTCACTGTAAAACACCAGTGCAACACTGTATCACCGTAAAGCATCAGTCGTCACTGTAAAACACCAGTGCAATGCTGTATCACCGTAAAGCATCAGTCGTCACTGTAAAACACCAGTGCAACACTGTATCACCGTAAAGCATCAGTGGTCACTGTAAAACACCAGTGCAACACTGTATCACCATAAAGCATCAGTCGTTACTGTAAAACACCAGTGCAACACTGTATCACTGTAAAGCATCAGTGGTCACTGTAAAACACCAGTGCAACACTGTATCACCGTAAAGCATCAGTCGTCACTGTAAAACACCAGTGCAATGCTGTATCACCGTAAAGCATCAGTCGTCACTGTAAAACACCAGTGCAACACTGTATCACCGTAAAGCATCAGTGGTCACTGTAAAACACCAGTGCAACACTGTATCACCGTAAAGCATCAGTCGTTACTGTAAAACACCAGTGCAACACTGTATCACCGTAAACCATCAGTCGTCACTGTAAAACACCAGTGCAACACTGTATCACCGTAAAGCATCAGTCGTTACTGTAAAACACCAGTGCAACACTGTATCACCGTAAACCATCAGTCGTCACTGTAAAACACCAGTGCAACACTGTATCACCGTAAAGCATCAGTCGTCACTGTAAAACACCAGTGCCCGTATTCACGAAGCATCTCAGAGTCTCAGAGCTTCTATCTCAGCCTCAAAGTCCCTTATCAAGGAATTCTTAGCTTAAAGCAGTGGTTCTCAATTATTTTCTCTCACGCCCCCCCTAGAGGACAGAATTTTTTTCAGCCCCCCCCCCGAATTGTACTACCATTGAGAACTTGATAATATTTATTTATTTATCTGTATAAACCACTGTATCAGTTGCTGGCACCAGCATTCTGCATACAATCGCCTGATTATCAAAATAAATCTCTATGGTGTGAGGTTTTATGCACCTTGTGATGTGGTGGACAACTTTGTAAGAGGCTAACAGGCTTTTTGTTTACTGATGCCGCGCTGACAAAATGACCGGCTTGTTGGCCATACTCATGGAATTTATGATGAAACAACTCCAGTGGCTTACTGACATAACGGGTGTATGGTCTCCAGGTGTATGGTGTATGGTCTCCAGGTGTATGATGTACGGTTTCCAGGTGTATGGTGTATGGTCTCCAGGTGTATGGTGTATGGTCTCCAGGTGCCGTCTTCATTTATTTGGTTTCATGCTCCGCTGCCAGAGTTTTTAGGCATAAAACACAAACGGGTGTTTCCTGGTTCCCGACGTGTTCACGGTAAACCCAAGGGCGACGTAGCATCGTCATATCTCCTGCTCTTACTAGCTTTATGTTTACTCTCACCTGTTTTCTTTTCCTCTGACGCCTCATCCTTTCTTCTTTTCACTCCTGTCAGAAACTTCTCCATTATTTTAACTTCTCCTCCTCCAGCTCTGTACACCGGTGTTCATGTGTAGTACTTCTTCTACTCTACTGGTTGAACAGGCAGCCTGTTGATTAGTTTGAGCACTGCTGCCACCTAGTGGCTGGAGGCCCTTTTTTAATCCTTCAAGCATGAATAAAGGCACTAATGCTGAAAGTCGCGCCCGCCTCACGCCCCCCCTGACACCCCACCACGCCCCCTCAGGGGGGCGCGCCCCACCATTTGAGAAGCACTGGCTTAAAGTGACTCAGGAAGTGTCTCAGTAACTCTCAGCAAGGAGTTGACACAATCGTTTATCTTAGTGAGGAGGTGTGGTTGACCCCGTTGCTCTGTATGATGCAGTCTGCTGAGAGCTGATTGGTTGTTAGAGAGAGTCTGCTGAGAGCTGATTGGCGGATCGGTGCAGCGTCTGCAGTCATGCGGACGTTGTATCGGTCCGTCGTGGTGAAGAAGGAGCTGAGCCAAAAGACGAAGCTCTGGATTTACCGGTCGATCTTCGTTCCTACCCTCACCTATGGTCATGAACTATGGGTCACGACCGAAAGAACCAGATCCCGGATACAGGCGGCTAAAATGAGCTTCCTCCGTAGGGTGGCTGGGCGTACCCTTAGAGATAGGGTGAGGAGCTCAGTCACCCTTAGAGATAGGGTGAGGAGCTCAGTCACCCTTAGAGATAGGGTGAGGAGCTCAGTCATCCTTAGAGATAGGGTGAGGAGCTCAGTCACCCTTAGAGATAGGGTGAGGAGCTCAGTCACCCTTAGAGATAGGGTGAGGAGCTCAGTCACCCTTAGAGATAGGGGGAGGAGCTCAGTCACCCTTAGAGATAGGGTGAGGAGCTCAGTCACCAGGGAGGAGCTCGGAGTAGAGCCACTGCTCCTCCACATCGAGAGGAGCAGCTGAGGAGGCTCGGGCACCTGTTTCAGATGCCCCCCGGACGCCTCCGGAGGGAGGTGTTCCGGGCATGTCCCTCTGGTAGGAGGCCTCGGGGCAGACCCAGGACACCTGGAGGGACTATGTCTCTCTATGGCCTGGGAACGCCTTGGGGTGCCACCAGAAGAGCTGGAGGAAGAGTCTGAGTGAGGGAAGTCTGGGCAACTCTGCTCGGACTGCTGCCTCCGCAACCCGGCCTGGATAAGCGGTAGACAATGGATGGATGATACAACTCAGACAAATTAATTTAATTTGTACAGAGCTTAAAAATGATTGAACTTACCTTGTTCACATGCTGATAATTTTATTGATTTGATTCTTGTTTTCTTTTCTGTCCATGCCGGTTATTTTTACCACTTAATGTATTACAATGATATTAATGGAGGACGAGACGCAGCGTCATCAATCCCAGTGATTCACCACCGATGTGGGGCAGTGAAAGAACGTGACGGAGGCTTGATAGACCATCATCACCTCTGCTGCAGCTCACCTGTAGACAGGAGTCACAGTGTTTTACTGCAGCTCACCTGTAGACAGGAGTCAGTGTTTTACTGCAGCTCGCCTGTAGACAGGAGTCAGTGTTTTACTGCAGCTCACCTGTAGACAGGAGTCACAGTGTTTTACTGCAGTTCACCTGTAGACAGGAGTCAGTGTTTTACTGCAGCTCACCTGTAGACAGGAGTCAGTGTTTTACTGCAGCTCACCTGTAGACAGGAGTCACAGTGTTTTACTGCAGTTCACCTGTAGACAGGAGTCAGTGTTTTACTGCAGTTCACCTGTAGACAGGAGTCAGTGTTTTACTGCAGTTCACCTGTAGACAGGAGTCACAGTGTTTAACTGCAGCTCACCTGTAGACAGGAGTCACAGTGTTTAACTGCAGTTCACCTGTAGACAGGAGTCACAGTGTTTTACTGCAGCTCACCTGTAGACAGGAGTCACAGTGTTTTACTGCAGCTCACCTGTAGACAGGAGTCACAGTGTTTTACTGCAGCTCACCTGTAGACAGGAGTCAGTGTTTTACTGCAGTTCACCTGTAGACAGGAGTCACAGTGTTTTACTGCAGTTCACCTGTAGACAGGAGTCACAGTGTTTTACTGCAGCTCACCTGTAGACAGGAGTCACAGTGTTTTACTGCAGCTCACCTGTAGACAGGAGTCACAGTGTTTTACTGCAGCTCACCTGTAGACAGGAGTCAGTGTTTTACTGCAGCTCACCTGTAGACAGGAGTCACAGTGTTTTACTGCAGTTCACCTGTAGACAGGAGTCACAGTGTTTTACTGCAGCTCACCTGTAGACAGGAGTCACAGTGTTTTACTGCAGCTCACCTGTAGACAGGAGTCACAGTGTTTTACTGCAGCTCACCTGTAGACAGGAGTCACAGTGTTTTACTGCAGCTCACCTGTAGACAGGAGTCACAGTGTTTTACTGCAGTTCACCTGTAGACAGGAGTCACAGTGTTTTACTGCAGTTCACCTGTAGACAGGAGTCACAGTGTTGTGATCACCTTCTTGTCAGTGTTATTTTGTTGCGTCACTGTGGGAGAAGGAAGATCCTCCATGATGAGGTCGACCAGAAACATTCTTCCTGCACATCGAGGTGCTCGCGTGTCATTAAATCATTGTCGTTAAACAAACAGAGAACATCTTTCCTTTCACTTTCTATTTCTGTCATCTTGTCTGTCTTAGGCTTCTTGAAAGTCCTCCTCACTGCTTCTAGTGGTTTTCCATCTTCGGAGCACTCTTTGGGCTCAAGATACTTTGTGAATTACTTTTATCTTAGTAAGGAACAATTCTAAGAAAAACCTTAAATTTTGAGGAATTATAAAATACATTTTTTTTGAGAGCTACTTGTAGTCTGAGGATGCTTTGTGAATATGGACGCAGTACATCAGTGTAAAACATCAGTCCAACACCGGTACGTCACCGTTAGGAAAGCACCGATCCAGAGCAGCCTCACTGTACAATAACATCTACATCAAAGCCTTGTGGTGTTTTGAGTGTAAAATACGTCCAAACAGCAACACGTTGTCATGGAAAGTTGGATTGCTGCAGTGCAACTACACTGGCCTGCGAGCTGGATGCAAACTGTGGAAAGGATTTCCTGACTCATCGCTCCGTGTCTCACTGAGACCCGCCTCCTTCAGGAATCCAGTCCACAGTTTGCAGCCAGCAGAGCAGCAGGGAAACACTGTGGAGTCGTTTCAGCAGCAGTAAAGCAGACGAGGCTTCATGGATCAGAAATCTCTGCAGGTTGGATCACAAATTGCTGCTCCGTGAATTAAGTTGTTATCAGAACCCGATACCGATACTGGATCAGATCGGATCCATCCCTAGTCACCTTAAAACTTCAGTACATCACTACGTCCACTATATATGTCAAACACAAACACCTCTTGCTTGCTCTGGCTTCAAATCAGACCTGGAATCAGACCTGGAACCGGACCTGGAACCAGCTCAGTGGAAAAAGGGCAACAGTGGAGCTATCTGTCTACCTGCTAACTGCCCTGCTCAGTGCCTTGCTAACTGACCAACCCCCACCAACTGCCCTGCTCACTAACAGCTTCAACAGTAGGAATCACAAAGTCTCACTTTGACACCCCCACCCACCCAATCCCCACCCCCACCCCAACCCCCCACCAGAGAGAACCAGGACAGGTGAGGCAGCAGCCTCTAAGCAACAGGTCGACGGAGGAAGGAGCCCCCAGGAGAGACCCCAGACTGAACGCCCCCTGCTGGTGGACTGCAACAAGCTGAGGGTCAGACACACACACATACACACACACGCACACACTGAAGTTCCTTCTCTTCATCGTAGAGTACAGTGTGAACATGAGTATTCAGATACTTCAACTTTAAATAAATACATGAACACAGATACACAATATAGATGATGGGGATGATGATGATGAGGATGAGGATGAGGATGATGATGAGGATGATGATGACGATGACGATGACGATGATGATGAGGATGATGATGATGATGATGATGAGGATGAGGATGAGGATGATGATGATGATGACAATGATGACAATGATGATGATGATGATGATGACAGGTGAAGTAAACATCAAAGATGCTTTGCCACGAGCTACAACTGCGGGAACTACTCTGAAAACGGTTGCAGGTCATCACTTTAAGATGGTATCCTTGAAGCAGCCCCATTTTTGGAACCCTTCCGCATCGTCAGCAGGCATCTCAGGTTCACAGGTGTTTCGCCCCTTAACCTGTACACCTCGCCTGAGTGGGGCAGCGAAGACTGACTAGGCTTCACCTGCGGAAGGGTTCCAGCTGTGAGCTCTCTTTAGCCATATCCATCTTGAGCTGGACTCGGCTGCTGCGGCTATCTCCCTGGTGGCTTTCTTCAGCTGTTTGGGCTCCAGCCCCATCCTCTGGAGGAAGAACCGCACCGACCTTGCGGGAAACCCACGGCAGCCGACTTCGATGGGAAACATTTTTGCATGCCATCCTTTCAGGACAGCTTCGTCAATCAGGTCTTGGTACTTGGCTCACTTCAATTGGTGAGACACGTCCAGCCTCTCTTCCCAGGGCACCGTGAGCTCTGCCACTATGATGGTTTTTGTGCTTCTGGACAGCAAGACTATGTCTGGTCGAAGTGAGGTCACTGCCACGTCCTGTGGAAAGACGAGCTTCCTCTTCAAATCCACACTCAGCTCCCAGTCGCAGGCGCGTTGCAGGGAGGAAGGTAGGTTTTTGGCTGTTGTGCTGGTCTTACGAGCCGTTTCCCCTTCCCTCACAAAGGTTATGGCTTTGAGCGTGCTTGTTGTTGGCTTTGACCCACTGCTGCTCCACCCAATTGGCGATTTCCAAGAGGACCTTATCGTGCCTCCATCTGTAGCGCCCTTCAGCCAGCGCCTTTGGGCACCCTGTCAGGATGTGGTTCAGCGTGCATGCGGGTGCGTCGCATTGGTTGCAAGATGGGTCTTCTTCTCTGCCTCAGATCTTCAAGTTGCATGGAGTGGGCAACAGGTCGGTCACAGCACGCAGGAGAAAGCTCACCTTCCCTTGGTCGGTTTGCCACAGTTCTTTCCAAGGCATTGGCCGCTCCTGTGCCTGATCCCACTGTGTCCATCAACCCTGAGAGGCGAGTCCAATCGCTTTCACCCGCCGGTCCTCCTCTGCTGCCTCGCGAACTCTTTCCACCACAAGACCTCTTTTGGCTCTCGCATCAGCACTGCACCACCTTTTCCCGCTGTAGTGGCCAAGACCCAGGCGTCCCTGACATACCACACCCACAACTTCCTGGTGTTTCCAGTGGGATTCTGCATCAGTCACCGCTTGTTGGGGCTTCCACTTTCTGCCGCATTTGATGTTTTTACTTGCGTGCCGAACTTTCCCGTCCTTAGACAAAAGGAGTGTGCTGACTGCCCTTGCCTTAGTGGCCTTGAACTCCTCCACTACTGATGCAATAGGCAAGGGAAGCTTGGAAGTCTTGCTATATAGGTTGACTGCGCTAAAGAATGGGGGGACTCCCAGCCACTTCCGCAGAAACTTGCTGCACAGTCTTTCCATTCCTTCCACTTGGGACATGGGAAAGTTGTAAAGTAGGAAGGGCCATTGGAGCCTCGGTATGATGCCATATTTTGAATCTCCCAAGAAGCTGACTGTGCTCGATGGCTTAGGTGTTCAGCTGGGCTTTGGTCATGTTGAGGTTGTGGCTGTCCTTTAGGGAGCTGTCGTAATGTTTTCCAAGGCATCGGATCCCTTGGTCTTGAATAGTTGGGATCTCGGAGCCCTGGATGCTGAAAGTATTTCTTATTAGCTTCCCTTTCAGAATGCTGACGCTCCGCGACTTTTCAGGTTTAAACTGTAGGCGTGACCATGTCGCCATCTTCTCCAGTGCGCTCAGAACCCACTGTGTCCCCTGGATTGATGGAGTCATCACTGTCACGTCGTCCATGAAAGCTCGACAGGCTGGGTGTCTTGTGCCGTCGTCTGCTTTCGGGCCTCTGCACTGCGTCTCTCCTGCCTTCAGTAGCAGGTTCATGGCCGCTATGAAAAGGACGACAGAGATCGTGCATCCTGCCATGATGCCTTTCTCGAGCTTTTGCCATTTGGTAGTGGTGCCTGCCACGGTGAACCTCATCCGCAGCGCATCCATGTGCGACATGACCAGCTCGACTACATCTGATGGAACGCGGTAGTGCTCCAGTGCCTTGCGGATCAGCAGGTGTGGCACGCTGGGATAGGCCTTGGCAAGGTCCAGCCACACGACAGAGAGAGTGTTATGCTGGCTCTTGGCTTCGTTGATGAGCTGGCTTATCGCTGCTGTATGTTCCAAGCAGCCGGAATGTCTCGGTACTCCTCCCTTTTGGACACTGGGATCGATGAACTTATTAGCCAGCAGGTATGTTGTTAGCCGTTTGCCGACGATGGACCAGAAAATTTTCCCCACGATGAGGATGATGACGATGACGATGACGATGACGATGAGGATGATGATGATGATGATGACAATGATGATGACGATGACGATGAGGATGATGATGATGGTGTTTCTCCAGGAGCTACTGACTCGAGCCGTGACTCAAACTGAAGGTTTGGAGGTTGAACCTCTGGAGAAACTTTACGCTCTGCTGGCCCAGTGTGTCTACCGACACCGAGACGAGCACGACAAGACGGCGCTCCTACAGGTACACACAATACACAATGCACACACAGACACACACAGAGGGATGACATAAAACACACTGAGCAACTGCCACCTGGTGGTGTGTGTGTGTGTGTGTGTGTGTGTGTGTGTGTGTGTGTGTGTGTGTGTGTGTGTGTGTGTGTGTGTGTGTGTGTGTGTGTGTGTGTGTGTGTGTGTGTGTGTGTGTGTGTGTGTGTGTGTGTGTGTGTGTGTGTGTGTGTGTAGTTGGTAACTGTGTGTGTGCAGTATGTGTGTGTAGTTGTTGACTGTGTGTGTTGTTGTTAACTGTGTGTGTGTAGTTGTTGACTGTGTGTGTTGTTGACAGTGTGTGTGTAATTGTTGCCTATGTGTGTAGTGTGTGTAGTTGTTGACTATGTGTGTGCAGTGTGTGTAGTTGTTGACTATGTGTGTGCAGTGTGGTGTAGTTGTTGACTATGTGTGTGCAGTGTGTGTGTAGTTGTTGACTATGTGTGTGTAGTGTGTGTAGTTGTTGACTATGTGTGTGTAGTGTGTGTAGTTGTTGACTATGTGTGTGTAGTGTGTGTAGTTGTTGACTATGTGTGTGCAGTGTGTGTAGTTGTTGACTATGTGTGTGCAGTGTGTGTAGTTGTTGACTATGTGTATGCAGTGTGGTGTAGTTGTTGACTATGTGTGTGCAGTGTGGTGTAGTTGTTGACTATGTGTGTGCAGTGTGTGTGTAGTTGTTGCCTATGTGTGTGTAGTGTGTGTAGTTGTTGACTATGTGTGTGCAGTGTGTGTGTAGTTGTTGACTATGTGTGTGTAGTGTGTGTAGTTGTTGACTATGTGTGTGCAGTGTGTGTGTAGTTGTTGACTGTGTGTGCAGTGTGTGTGTAGTTGTTGACTATGTGTGTGCAGTGTGTGTGTAGTTGTTGACTATGTGTGTGTAGTGTGTGTAGTTGTTGACTATGTGTGTGCAGTGTGTGTAGTTGTTGACTATGTGTGTGCAGTGTGTGTAGTTGTTGACTATGTGTGTGCAGTGTGTGTAGTTGTTGACTATGTGTGTGCAGTGTGTGTAGTTGTTGACTATGTGTGTGCAGTGTGGTGTAGTTGTTGACTATGTGTGTGCAGTGTGTGTAGTTGTTGACTATGTGTGTGCAGTGTGTGTAGTTGTTGACTATGTGTGTGTAGTTTGTGTAGTTGTTGACTATGTGTGTGCAGTGTGTGTGTAGTTGTTGACTATGTGTGTGCAGTGTGTGTAGTTGTTGACTATGTGTGTGCAGTGTGGTGTAGTTGTTGACTATGTGTGTGCAGTGTGTGTGTAGTTGTTGACTATGTGTGTGTAGTGTGTGTAGTTGTTGACTATGTGTGTGCAGTGTGTGTAGTTGTTGACTATGTGTGTGCAGTGTGTGTAGTTGTTGACTATGTGTGTGCAGTGTGTGTAGTTGTTGACTATGTGTGTGTAGTTTGTGTAGTTGTTGACTATGTGTGTGCAGTGTGTGTGTAGTTGTTGACTATGTGTGTGCAGTGTGTGTAGTTGTTGACTATGTGTGTGCAGTGTGGTGTAGTTGTTGACTATGTGTGTGCAGTGTGTGTGTAGTTGTTGACTATGTGTGTGCAGTGTGGTGTAGTTGTTGCCTATGTGTGTGTAGTGTGTGTAGTTGTTGACTATGTGTGTGCAGTGTGTGTAGTTGTTGACTATGTGTGTGTAGTTTGTGTAGTTGTTGACTATGTGTGTGCAGTGTGTGTGTAGTTGTTGACTATGTGTGTGCAGTGTGTGTAGTTGTTGACTATGTGTGTGCAGTGTGGTGTAGTTGTTGACTATGTGTGTGCAGTGTGTGTGTAGTTGTTGACTATGTGTGTGTAGTGTGTATAGTTGTTGACTATGTGTGTGTAGTGTGTGTGTAGTTGTTGACTATGTGTGTGTAGTGTGTGTAGTTGTTGACTATGTGTGTGCAGTGTGTGTAGTTGTTGACTATGTGTGTGTAGTGTGTGTTGTTGTTGACTATGTGTGTGCAGTGTGCGTGTAGTTGTTGACTATGTGTGTGTAGTGTGTGTAGTTGTTGACTATGTGTGTGCAGTGTGTGTAGTTGTTGACTATGTATGTGTAGTGTGTGTAGTTGTTGACTATGTGTGTGCAGTGTGTGTAGTTGTTGACTGTGTGTGTAGTGTGTGTAGTTGTTGACTATGTGTGTGCAGTGTGTGTAGTTGTTGACTGTGTGTGTAGTGTGTGTAGTTGTTGACTATGTGTGTGTAGTTTGTGTAGTTGTTGACTATGTGTGTGCAGTGTGTGTAGTTGTTGACTGTGTGTGTGTAGTTTGTGTAGTTGTTGACTATGTGCGTGCAGTGTGTGTAGTTGGTGACTGTGTGTGTGCAGTGTGTGTAGTTGTTGACTATGTGTGTGCAGTGTGTGTAGTTGGTGACTATGTGTGTGCAGTGTGTGTAGTTGTTGACTATGTGTGTGTAGTTTGTGTAGTTGTTGACTATGTGTGTGCAGTGTGTGTAGTTGTTGACTATGTGTGTGTAGTTTGTGTAGTTGTTGACTATGTGTGTGTAGTGTGTGTGTAGTTGTTGACTATGTGTGTGTAGTTTGTGTAGTTGTTGACTATGTGTGTGCAGTGTGTGTAGTTGTTGACTGTGTGTGTAGTGTGTGTAGTTGTTGACTATGTGTGTGCAGTGTGTGTAGTTGTTGACTGTGTGTGTAGTGTGTGTAGTTGTTGACTATGTGTGTGTAGTTTGTGTAGTTGTTGACTATGTGTGTGCAGTGTGTGTAGTTGTTGACTGTGTGTGTGTAGTTTGTGTAGTTGTTGACTATGTGTGTGCAGTGTGTGTAGTTGGTGACTGTGTGTGTGCAGTGTGTGTAGTTGTTGACTATGTGTGTGCAGTGTGTGTAGTTGGTGACTATGTGTGTGCAGTGTGTGTAGTTGTTGACTATGTGTGTGTAGTTTGTGTAGTTGTTGACTATGTGTGTGCAGTGTGTGTAGTTGTTGACTATGTGTGTGTAGTTTGTGTAGTTGTTGACTATGTGTGTGTAGTGTGTGTGTAGTTGTTGACTATGTGTGTGTAGTTTGTGTAGTTGTTGACTATGTGTGTGCAGTGTGTGTAGTTGTTGACTGTGTGTGTAGTGTGTGTGTAGTTGTTGACTGTGTGTGTGTAGTTTGTGTAGTTGTTGACTATGTGTGTGCAGTGTGTGTAGTTGTTGACTATGTGTGTGCAGTGTGTGTATAGTTGTTGACTATGTGTGTGCAGTGTGTGTAGTTGTTGACTGTGTGTGTGTAGTGTGTGTAGTTGTTGACTATGTGTGTGCAGTGTGTGTAGTTGTTGACTGTGTGTGTGTAGTGTGTGTAGTTGTTGACTATGTGTGTGTAGTGTGTGTAGTTGTTGACTGTGTGTGCAGTGTGTGTAGTTGTTGACTATGTGTGTGCAGTGTGTGTATAGTTGTTGACTATGTGTGTGCAGTGTGTGTAGTTATTGACTGTGTGTGTGTAGTGTGTGTAGTTGTTGACTGTGTGTGTGTAGTGTGTGTAGTTGTTGACTATGTGTGTGCAGTGTGTGTATAGTTGTTGACTATGTGTGTGCAGTGTGTGTAGTTGTTGACTGTGTGTGTGTAGTGTGTGTAGTTGTTGACTGTGTGTGTGTAGTGTGTGTAGTTGTTGACTATGTGTGTGCAGTGTGTGTAGTTGTTGACAATGTGTGTGCAGTGTGTGTAGTGGTTGACTGTGTGTGTAGTTTGTGTAGTTGTTGACTATGTGTGTGCAGTGTGTGTAGTTGTTGACCATGTGTGTGCAGTGTGTGTAGTTGTTGACTATGTGTGTGCAGTGTGTGTGTAGTTGTTGACTATGTGTGTGCAGCGTGTGTAGTTGTTGACTGTGTGTGTGTAGTGTGTGTAGTTGTTGACTGTGTGTGTGTAGTGTGTGTAGTTGTTGACTGTGTGTGTGTAGTGTGTGTAGTTGTTGACTATGTGTGTGCAGTGTGTGTGTAGTTGTTGACTATGTGTGTGCAGTGTGTGTAGTTGTTGACTGTGTGTGTGTAGTATGTGTAGTTGTTGACTATGTGTGTGCAGTGTGTGTAGTTGTTGACCATGTGTGTGCAGTGTGTGTAGTTGTTGACTATGTGTGTGCAGTGTGTGTGTAGTTGTTGACTATGTGTGTGCAGCGTGTGTAGTTGTTGACTGTGTGTGTGTAGTGTGTGTAGTTGTTGACTATGTGTGTGCAGTGTGTGTAGTTGTTGACTATGTGTGTGCAGTGTGTGTAGTGGTTGACTATGTGTGTGCAGTGTGTGTAGTTGTTGACTGTGTGTGTGTAGTTGTTGACTATGTGTGTGCAGTGTGTGTAGTTGTTGACTATGTGTGTGCAGTGTGTGTAGTTGTTGACAATGTGTGTGCAGTGTGTGTAGTGGTTGACTATGTGTGTGTGGTTTGTGTAGTTGTTGACTATGTGTGTGCAGTGTGTGTAGTTGTTGACCATGTGTGTGCAGTGTGTGTAGTTGTTGACTATGTGTGTGCAGTGTGTGTGTAGTTGTTGACTATGTGTGTGCAGCGTGTGTAGTTGTTGACTGTGTGTGTGTAGTGTGTGTAGTTGTTGACTATGTGTGTGCAGTGTGTGTAGTTGTTGACTATGTGTGTGCAGTGTGTGTAGTGGTTGACTATGTGTGTGCTGTGTGTGTGTAGTTGTTGACTATGTGTGTGCAGTGTGTGTAGTTGTTGACCATGTGTGTGCAGTGTGTGTAGTTGTTGACCATGTGTGTGCAGTGTGTGTAGTTGTTGACAATGTGTGTGCAGAGTGTGTAGTTGTTGACAATGTGTGTGCAGTGTGTGTAGTGGTTGACTATGGGTGTGTAGTTGTTGACAATGTGTGTGCAGTGTGTGTAGTGGTTGACTATGGGTGTGTAGTTGTTGACTGTGTGTAGTTGTTGAATATCTGATGACACCAGACCAATGGATGCACTTCTTAACTGCATTTTAGATGTGAAATCCTGGATAGTAGAAAACGTCCTCCAGCTTAACCAGGACCAAACTGCAGTTTCCGTCATGGGTCCTGAGGCCCAGAGACAGAACGTTTGACCCAAACTACGGTCACGGTCTTTTCATCCATCCTCACAGGTGAAGAACCAGGGCGTAATCTTTGACTCCGAGCTGACTGTGATTCCACACATTAAGAATATCACAATTATAGGTTTTTACCATTTATAGAACATCGCCAGAGTCGCCACATTCTCTCTCTGGCCAACATGGAGACACTAATGCATGCTTGTATCACCAGTCGTATTAACGACTGTAGTGCCAGGCTTTCTGGTCTTGTGTGGTGTGCTTGTGGTTGTGTGGTTGTGGTTGTGTGGTTGTGGTTGTGTGCTTGTGGTTGTGTGGTGTGGTTGTGGTTGTGTGGTGTGGTTGTGTGGTTGTGGTTGTGTGGTGTGGTTGTGTGGTTGTGGTTGTGTGGTGTGGTTGTGTGGTGTGGTTGTGTGGTTGTGGTTGTGTGGTGTGGTTGTGTGGTTGTGTGGTTGTGGTTGTGTGGTGTGGTTGTGTAGTGTAGTTGTGTTATGTGGTGTGGTTGTGTTGTGGTTATGTGGTGTGGTTGTGTGGTGTGGTTGTGTTGTGTGGTGTGGTTGTGTGGTGTGGTTGTGTGGTGTGGTGATGTGGTTGTGTGGTGTGGTTGTGTGGTGTGGTGATGTGGTTGTGTGGTGTGGTTGTGTGGTGTGGTGTGGTTGTGTGGTGTGGTTGTGTGGTGTGGTTGTGTGGTGTGGTGATGTGGTTGTGTGGTGTGGTTGTGTGGTGTGGTGTGGTTGTGTGGTGTGGTTGTGTGGTGTGGTTGTGTGGTGTGGTGTGGTGATGTGCTTGTGTGGTGTGGTTGTGTGGTGTGGTTGTGTGGTGTGCTTGTGTGGTGTGCTTGTGTGGTGTGGTTGTGTTGTGTGGTGTGGTGATGTGCTTGTGTGGTGTGGTTGTGTGGTGTGGTGTGGTGATGTGCTTGTGTGGTGTGGTTGTGTGGTGTGGTGTGGTGATGTGCTTGTGTGGTGTGGTTGTGTGGTGTGGTTGTGTCGTGTGGTTGTGTGGTGCGGTTGTGTTGTGTGGTTGTGTGGCTGTGTGGTGTGGTTGTGTTGTGTGGTTGTGTGGTGATGTGCTTGTGTGGTGTGGTTGCGTGGTGTGGTTGTGTGGTGTGGTTATGTTGTGTGGTTGTGTGGCTGTGTGGTGTGGTTGTGTGGTGTGATGTGGTTGTGTGGTGTGGTTGTGTGGTGTGGTGTGGTTGTGTGGTGTGGTGATGTGCTTGTGTGGTGTGGTTGCGTGGTGTGGTTGTGTGGTGTGGTGATGTGCTTGTGTGGTGTGGTTGCGTGGTGTGGTTGTGTGGTGTGGTTATGTTGCGTGGTGTGGTGTGGTTGTGTGGTGTGGTAATGTGCTTGTGTGGTGTGGTTGCGTGGTGTGGTTGTGTGGTGTGGTTGTGTTGTGTGGTTGTGTGATGGTGTGGTTGTGTGGTGTGGTGATGTGGTTGTGTGGTGTGGTTGTGTGGTGTGGTGTGGTTGTGTGGTGTGGTTGTGTGGTGTGGTTGTGTTGTGTGGTTGTGTGGTGTGGTTATGTTGCGTGGTGTGGTGTGGTTGTGTGGTGTGGTTGTGTGGTGTGGTTATGTTGTGTGGTGTGGTGTGGTTGTGGTGTGGTTGTGTGGTGTGGTGATGTTGTGTGGTTATGTTGCGTGGTGTGGTGTGGTTGTGTGGTGTGGTGATGTGCTTGTGTGGTGTGGTTGCGTGGTGTGGTTGTGTGGTGTGGTTGTGTTGTGTGGTTGTGTGATGGTGTGGTTGTGTGGTGTGGTTGTGTGGTGTGGTGTGGTTGTGTGGTGTGGTTGTGTTGTGTGGTTGTGTGGTGTGGTTGTGTTGTGTGCTTGTGTGGTGTGGTTATGTTGCGTGGTGTGGTGTGGTTGTGTGGTGTGGTTGTGTGGTGTGGTTATGTTGTGTGGTGTGGTGTGGTTGTGGTGTGGTTGTGTGGTGTGGTTATGTGGTGCGGTTGTGTTGTGTGGTTG